>NC_056729.1:280181612-280194112 GCF_019279795.1 Protopterus annectens | reverse complement strand
AACACTGTAAGTCTGTATGACAGATGCTAAATATGTTACCTAGAGTCCTGTGAGTTGCTATTACTGATGTTTTGTTGTGGGAAACTAAACTATTCTTCTTGTGAATAATGACATTTGCTATGCATAATGTCAGAAATGACAGTTTCTAAAGTGAGAACATAAATTTACTAACACGATGAATGTGGAAATATGTAGAATATATTACAGATTTCTTATCCATATAGCTTAATTATTAATCATGACAGCAATACAGTTCCCTTTCAAAGTATGGCATTATTACTTGTATGTAGTATGTCACAAATAAGATGATGTAATTTTCTGTGTGTTCCCTTTCTGAACAATTGCCATTACGTGGGGTAGCAAGCCAGTATTCAATGGATCATTGTGCCAGGGTAATACTATAAGAGCTGTGTTTATTGATAGCATTATATATTTCATCTTTTTTTTGCCTTTTGCATTTGTGTGATACTTGGCAGTGTGCAAAAATGTTTCAAATCTAAAGGCAAAAATGAAAAAATTATTTTGGGCTGCCTTCTGTCATGCAAATGAGCTTTGCACCATTGCACTGCTGTCAGCACTCTGGACAGTACTGAGTAAAGAAAATGTACCTGTCAGCTGCCTGCCTCTGTAGCACAAAGTGAAGTGCAGTGCGTTTAGAAAAACAGGACAAGTAATGCAGGGATAGAATCCAGTTTAAAGATACTTTACTTAGGGATCAGAATGATATTTATCTCAATATTTTGATTGGAATGTAACACTAAATACAAATGAGTATCATAAATTTGATTTTTACAGCAAATGTATCATTAATGCTTGCTAGCTAACTCCAATACAATGCATGCAAAGTATGTTAAACAGTTGATGACATTTAATTTAAAATGCACTTGCATAGATGTCCATAATAGTTTTGTTAATTATTATGACTCATCACATATTATAACTATGTGTTTAGGACAATATGTCATGTGAAGCATGTATGGAACATACCCCGACATGTATTACTCAAGTAATGCAACTCCATGCATCTGAAATATATTTGTAACCACAAATACCGCCTTTTAGATAGACATGCAGTCCCTTGACTAATTCATACACATACAGATATCTCTAAAGTATATTTCTGTTCATTTTTACACTAGAATATCTATAAGTGGCACTGACAGCTAATAAGCAAAGGTTAACATTTTATCTTTCTTTTCTTCAAGGGCTCAATTCCAAGGTGGTACTACTCAATTTTTCTAGTGTGTAAGTCCCAACAGCCCAATATATCACAATTTATAGCCTTTTACTTCCACCAGCAATGATTGTAACAAACACCATAGAGCATTATAGCGTTTAGCACTGGCACATGTGTAAATAAGTTGAGCATCACACATGACCAAATCTTACTGATATATTTCACACCTTCATTGTTTTGGATGTAATCATTGCCATTGTTTTTATCAAGTTATTTCTGCACTTTCAATTGCAAAAATGTAGCTGGAAAAGCTGTGCGTCTTTGTGCACTGGCTGTTACACACAGATCTGAATTGGAAGCCAATTCAGACACATAGTTCCAGCTGTAATTCTGCAAACACTGTTGGCAAAGTTGAGGATGGTGTTCCATTTAGAGACAAACATGGGGTGTTGAGGAGTCCAGGATTTTTGTATCACTCATTAAATGGTACAGTCATGGGTTGCTGCAGGGGGATTATACTGGGTCTCAGTATGAGACTGGGGCTTGTAATATATTGGGCAAGGCTGTCTCCAGTGCAATTGGCATTCCACACACTGGGGAACAATGTTGTCACCATTACAGTGATATGAAAAGGTGCAAGCAGACCATCCTGAGCTGATAGGAGGAAACATTTAAGTTTGCAAACACACCTCAGTTGTGTAAGTATAGTGGCCTATCTCCAGTCAATACTATATCATAGATTAGCCAGCCAATACAGTTATTCATTTTGTTTTATATCTTTTTTTTTCTTCTGCACAGCTGTAGAAGATATAACCCTTATCCTTGAAGTGCATCAGGAGAGACTGGCTTGCCTCAGGGAGGCATGGGGTAAGCATGCATTAGCTATGAATACAAACCAGATAATACATTTCAGGCCATTGCTCTATATCACCTTGAGAAGACACACCTAAACTTTAATATAAAGCATATATGCCTGCTGCAATAGCTCTTGGTGATTGCATTAGACAATGAGAATACCAGCTTAGCTCTGTGTGGGCTCAGTTCCCAGAGGCATAAATTAGCTTTTATTACAGGATATTATTTCTAAAATCTTAACTGCAATATCGAATGACATTAACATATCAATACTGGTAACTGGAAAGCTTATATCAAATATGGCATAGTCAAATAAATGTTTCCATTTATTATATAACAGCAGCGAGATTGATTTATATTATGACACAGTAATGCCTTCATATCATATCTGGATATGTCAAAGGAGAACATATTTATGTGTCATGTTAGTTTATTTATTGAATTCATAAAATTATATGACCTGTCATGATCTTATTCTGAAAACAAAATAACCATCAGCATAGGGAGCTAGACTGACCACTGTGGTTCGGCCCTCCATCTCTCCACAGGTGGTTACAGTGACACTACCACAGCTAGCACAGACACCCAGCACATCTGGGTCACAACCTGGCACAACTCCTTCCTTACCTGCTCCACCTGCATCATGTAGCTTTTCCCTGGCTGCCAAAGCAGTGGTACCATCCAGGAGCAGTAGTATTGTAGGTGGCAATTTTGTCACCCATCAGGAGCTGACAGGGCTGGTGGAGGGAGTAATAGAGAGGAGTCTTGGTACCCAAATCGGCAGAGTTGAAAAGGTCCTGCATCAGATTACAAAATCAATGTCATTTCCAGCAATGACCTAGTAAAGTGACACAGGAGACTGTGATGACAGTTCTGATGGTGAAGACTAGATTCAAACTTTGCTTAAGCAGGATATGGATGTTCGTCTGATGTCACCTACTTATCCCCAATTGTGCCTTTTGTGTCCATCATCAGCAAAAAAAAAAAATGATGCCCAATAAATAGCTTTCCACTTTGTCTATGTGTCTTTTAGCCACATTTGATTGGGTCCAATTGGCCATATGCCATTATTTTTTTGTTGTCACCAATCCCTGGTGTAGTGACTCTCCAGTTTCATCAAAATATGGGATATGGGTACAATTCTACACTTACGATGTGAAGAAGTGGATAGCTATGGTACTTTCTCATCTGTCACCAACATCCTGTAAATTCCTATTTTCTTTCCCTCGTGTCCTCCCCTCTGCTTACCCCCTCCCATTTTTACCACTGTCCTATCAACCCCTTTTTCACACATTTAATCTGGTCAAAAAATAGAATCACAAACAGCACACTTAGCCAGAATATGACCCATACAGAAAGCCTTTACATTTGCTACTCAACAGTTGCACAGAACTTACCATTGTGCTCCAATGCTGAGTGATGGTGACTAGAGTTTCATGTCCTATGGCAAAAACTCACTTTTTGCCTTCCTCCACACTAGCCCAGTTGTTTTTGCACAAATCTGCCTCACTCTGCTGTGTTATAGTAAAAAGTATCAAACTGTGAAAGAGTTACTCTTACATATCTATATAAGTGCTGGATGTCACATACACCCTAAGGGTTCTTACATTTGATGTAACTGTGACAAAGGCGAATGCCTATATCCTTCCTTTCTTCAACCTGTTAATGTCTGATTTTAATGGAAGAAAGTATGAGTTCCTATCAGAGATAATCCTCTGGTCTGTACACTTTTTAGGAGACTAATCCTGAACTGTGCCCTACAAATATGTCATGTTTTTCCATATTAGGCTCTGTGTGACTGTGTGCTAAATGTGTTATGAACCAATCACTGTCCTCCTTATGTCTTCATCATATTTTCACTCTCTTATGCCTTCTTGATCCATACCGGAAATTCTTTATAGTACAGAGGAGATTTTCAAAGGATGCAGAAAGCCCCTTAATTTTTGATATGTTCATCGCAGCATATGTAAATGTGGGGCAAATCATTGAGAACTGAAGTCATTAAGTAATGCCATAGATTGTGATGTTAGACTTTATGTAGGTCAGAAAATGCATTATCTTAGCAGAATTAAACTTTATAAGGGCAGTCTTTACAAATTGTCTGTAATGTTTGGCTTTTCTCACCCCTTATCTTTTGCATTTGCATATATAGAGTCTGACAGACTATTATGATGACAACCATAAGATAACACACCACAAAGAGGTGCAAAAATGTCCCATAAACAAATCTCTTTGTATGTCTGTATGCCTCTCTACAAAGGTCTCACTCTACAAAGGTATCTAATTTTCCCACCCCTTCTGTCTCATCACCCTTTCTAATCAGTACCAGTGCTATGCATGGTGCCAAACAGCACCTGCTAATTATGAAAAATGACAGTACACAGCTTATGGCAAAATCTTGTGAGTTTTTGCCTTCAGTCACAGTAGTCTGATGCCTTTTGTACTATTCTGCTTAGCCTTGCTGTGCCATGGAAAGACAGGTTGATAGAATTATGAGAAGACAGTTATTATTACCTCTTGAACAGGCTGCCAGTTGAATGCACTCCATATGGGTTGTTCCAACTGTGTTATGAAACATGCTGCCCACAAGCTTTCTTGCTTCATAGTGTTTTCATTGTCAAGTTCTCCACAGACATTTACAGGATTGATCCCTCATGTGTTACATACTCATTCACAACTTGCTGATATCTACCAAGAAATTACTGCAGGACATTAGGTACAATCCAGACTTTATGCATTAACAAGCATTTTAATAGGCACATTTGGACAGTATTACTGCTATACACACATAAGGTGATAGGATCAATGTTGTTTCATTTCCATCCATGCTCTGAAGTATATTAATTATGACTGATACATGTCTGTGATAGTTGCATTGACTGATTCCTCAATCAGGTCATACAAATACACAGAATTGTAATATAGCAGTTGCTACATGCCTCAAATACACGGACAATCATCAGATATGTGATCTGTGTAGCTATACACCTATGTCATCCATATAATGATTAATGTGATACAAGTGTCATGAGAAATGTCTAAATCATGACAAATTAAAAATTGAGATAGTACATCTCTGTTCTGCGTTTGATCAGAATCAGACCCGTCTGTATGTCTACACCTCTCATTTGCATGAAGGTTGGTATGGAGCACCATACGCTACTCTTAATTCCTGTTCTAAATTCAATTATGCATGTGATAATACTTTTGGCATCAAACACGCAAATGATATTGTCAGTTGTGCACTTCAGAGAGAGACTAAAAAATAAATAAATAAATGTGGATTGTATAAATTCTGTATGTGTTATTGGACTGTTGTACTCAAGATATGTGGAATTCTGTGAGCAATTGAATGAACATATTCTATCTCTAGATTATGTAAGTAGATAGGTAGCTGGTATGAATCTAACAATGAAGTTGTGTGTGTGTGTGTGTGTGTGTGTGTGTGTGTGTGTGTGTGTGTGTGTGTGTGTGTGTGTGTGTGTGTGTGTGTGTGTGTGTGTGTGTGTGTATGTGTGTGTCCATGTGCGTGCGCATACAAATGGACTTATCAACAGATGTGCTGTATTCTCTTACACTCAGGAGAAAGATTTAAACTGGGAGAGGACCCCATCACTTTATCCCATTTTTAACACAAACATCTTCTCCATAGCACACTGAGGGTGTCATCATTTCAAAAGTGTACTCTGCACTCTGACACTTAAAATGGGAAATGGTGTACACTGGTGTGGAACCCTTTCATGCAGAATTTGAGTATTATCAAACAGTGCAGTGTCATATTGTTCACGTCTGTTTATCTTTAGAGTGCTCAGTGTCCAGGCATGAGCACATATGACTAATGTTTGCATATACCCATCCTGAGATGAACACTAATGAGTGCTAAGTTGTCAATCCACTGTTTCACAAGTGTCAAAGCATGATACTGTGATATTGGTACAAGTCAGTCACAACAAAACACATGCTTTTTCACCCATAAACTGTGATGAACACTAGCTTCCCTGTAACACACTGATGTGGTAATCCTTACAAATGTCCATTTTTACATATTTAAAATCAGACTTCTCCTGTGAGACTTGTGGTTAATACTAAAGCTGTACTCTCTAGATTGTGTGAATAGATAGGTAGGTGTTTGTATACAGCACTGACTGTGTTTCAAGAATGTGTGCTTGTGTGTGTTTCTGTACTGCTAGTTTTGCCATTGTTGACCCAAGTATCTGATGTGTTCACTTTCAATCAGGAGAAACTTTAAACTGGGAGAATACTCCCCCAGCACTTTATTTCAATTTTAACACAAACATCTTCTATGCAACACCTGCGGTGGTGATGCTGCGGTAGCGTTGTCGCCTCACAGTAAGATGTTGTCCTGTTTGATTCTCAGTTAGAGCATCTTCTGTGTGGAGACATGCATGAATGAGTGTACCTTCATTGAAGGTTGTGCATCAGGGCTGGCAACTCGGCACGTAAAAATCTACTGCAAATCATTAGCGGACTGGAGTTCCACTGTGGCGACCCCTAACTGGGAAAAGCCGAAAGACACAACGTCTTCTATTCAACACACTGATAAGGTCATCTTTCAAAAATGCACTCTCTCACTGTAAAAATCAGCTTTTTCTATGGTGCATGCATTTGATAGTGTGCTCTCTAGATTATGTAACTAGAGAGGTAGCTGGTATGAAACTAACAGTGCTGAAATTGTATGTGTGCATGTGTGTGTGTGTGTGTGTGTGTGTGTGTGTGTGTGTGTGTGTGTGTGTGTGTGTGTATGTGGCTCTCTTATCAACAGATGTGCTGTATCCTCTTACACTCAGGAGAAACATTTAAACTGGGAGAGGACCCCATCACTTTATCCCATTTTTAATGCAAACATCTTCTCTGCAACACACTGATGAGGTACTCTTTTCAAAAGTGCACTGTCTCGCTATAAAAAACAGATTTCTCCTATGGTGTGTGCATTTTATACTGTTCCCTATCGACTGTGTAACTAAATAGGTAGATGGTTTAAATCCTGCACTGATTGACTTCTTTGAGTGTATATCTGTTTCTCTCATGTTGTGCAGAAAAGGTGTCAAATACATATAAGATGTGCAGGTGTACAGTGTTATTGTGCTCTTTCATTACTTTCTTTCTTTTTTAGCAGAATCATCATGCCACTAAACAATGGTGATGTTATCCATTCAAATGTGCACTGTCACTTTTGTAAACTAACATCTCATGTTGCCCTTGAGATTCATGCAAAGTACTCTAGCTTGTGAGCTTAGTTAAGTAGTCAGTACTCAGTTATGTCTGTATGACTGTGAATGCACACATAGGTAACAATGTTGTTAATCACCTATCTGCTGTGTACATGTATAGCTGGGGATCTCTCTTACAAAAATGTATGTCCAATTTTCACAGATAAATGCTTTGTTCAACACTGATGATACCATTTGATGAAATTTGCCCTTTCTAATCATCATAGTTAGCATTCTCCTCTAGTGTGAGGAAACAAGACAATGTTCTGTATGTTGTTTCCTTAGAAAGCCATGGGTTCAAATCTGTGATTGTCTACACATTGTGCATGATTGGGATTCTATAATTACAGTGGTGTCTGCATTATGCATCATGTGTGCTTGGGTATACCTAGCATCATGCAATACTGAGTGACAATCAAACAGATTGCACCACTGTTTTAACCAAACTACAGGCGCACACATGCCTTGCAAGTAAGATGATGTAATGCCTTCAAATACACATATGTGTCAGAATTGTAGTAAGATTTCTGCTGTGGTGTGTTGAGTTATCACAATATCATGTACCTTCTGTGGTTGCATAAGTAGGTGTTCAAAACCCACAGTGAGTGATTGAGTGACTGTGATCATTGCTTATCAGTATACTAGTATGCATGAATGACATCCACCACAGTTGTAATGAGTACAGTTACAGTGGGAGAGACCTCCCAAATCCTTTTGCCTCAAACAACTGGTTTGAAACACAGTCATATGATGTAGTTACTTCATATAGGTGGAGTCTCCCAGTTGTCTTGAGATTTTCACTGTGGCAAATGCAATTCACACACATTTTGGTAGCCTATGGACTTACATAGGTGGCTATTTAATTCCAGTAAAGGACAACAAAATGTGAGTGTACTGACATGCCATAAACACAATTGAATTAATTTATTTCTATCCATTTTTGTGCTGGATAAACAACTTTCAACCCATTCTGGGATTTCATGGCAATGAAACAGTTATTCCAGGATACCTGCTGTATGAGTTCTTCTGTGGCACATGCAGTTAGTACTGCCTAGTATAGCATATCTACACAGAGCTTGGTTTGAATCTTGAACTGTGTGTGCACAAAAAATGTGGTTGAAAATATTGGCTTGGCCAGGCAACACTGATACTGTACTGTTCACTGTTGTGTGTACATTCACATTTCTATCTCCTTTTCATCACTCTGACATTTTATTGTATAACTTCACATCAAAAGAACTTCTTTACTTCATACCTTGATTTATATTATTTGTGGCAAACTCCATTACTATATCCTATGGTAGACAGAGCTCTGTAGATTGTACAGTATGATGGGCAGGAGATTGAATCTGGTGCCATCTGTCTGTCAGAGAACTGTTTCAGACAGGACTGGCTTAGGCAAAGAGAGTAGTTATAGCACAGTCAGAGGATCACATGTTTAAGGACTCACACTGCAAGTAAGGGGATCCATACCCATTACAGTAGGAGACTGATGCAATCCCAACAAGGGTGTTCTTCATGACACACCCAATATGCCTATTTCTGTGGCATCAGTAGTTGATAGGTCCCTCTATTAGATCTGCCCTGGCATGTGTTTGAGTCTGGCAAGATGCAAATACTGAGTCTGTCAGTGGTTGCTCACAGGAATTACTTATTTTCCAAATGATAATGCTCTGTATTGCATATACTCATGTAAACATGTATGTATTACTGTCATTCTTTTGTTCACACCGCAGAGCTTTATTGGGCATTAGGAGTTATATAACATTTCTTAATGTGCACTCTGATGCAAAATCATCAAAGTGTGAGTAGTCTTGTGTTATGAGACTTGTGCATTTGTGTTTAGTTTATGTTCTGGAAGTCTTTGTTGTAATTCCTTGTGAACATGCCCAGTATAATGAAGTAGCAGATGTGCAAAGTTTAGCAAAGAAAATTATAATTACTGAATGTCATGAGATATTTATTGCCATGTTTTGTTCTTGGTCAGGATGACACTGAATTATCTTTTATTTTTATTTATTTATTTATTTAACATTTGTTTATCGGGAAAGTCTGACTGGGTCAAGGACCCATTTTCAGTGGAGGCCCAGGGAGAAAAGCTCCAAATGAATACATACAGTTAAAACATCATACATAAACAAGACAACAGTAAGTATTAAAGCACACCCAAAATAAGTAATTAATACTACATGAATACAATTAGGTAGATACAGTAAATCAAACATGTGCTAGATAGACAATATTAAATAAAAGTGATGTTGCAGGTTACACCTTATATATATATATATATATATATATATATATATATATATTTATGTTTTACATGAATTATTGAGGTGTAGAGAGAGAGGATTAGACAGAAGGATAGAAATAGAAGGAAGAATATATTTAGGAGAAATGTAGAGTAGGACATAAAAAAGGTGCATAAAGAGTTTAAGTGTGATTTGGTAATGGATAGTGGAAGAGATTCAAGGTCAAGGGAATCAAAGGTGCAGAAAGGAAAGGTCTAAGAGCAGGAGCAGTTCTGAGTAGACAGGAAGTAATTCTTTAGGGTGTGTTTGAAGTTGTGGAAAATATCAGTGGTTGTATTGTCCATTGGTTAAGATTTCCAGAGCTT
Source organism: Protopterus annectens (assembly GCF_019279795.1). Taxonomy (NCBI): domain Eukaryota; kingdom Metazoa; phylum Chordata; order Ceratodontiformes; family Protopteridae; genus Protopterus; species Protopterus annectens. The sequence continues at coordinate 280,184,232 of NC_056729.1, read as the reverse complement.
AGCAGTATCTTGAGAATATAGGCACTGTCCAGCTCTTTTATTTGGAATGTAAACAGATAGAAGTTGTTTGTTTTCAGAGCAGAGTGTTCTGGTAGGAATGTAGGGTTTTAGGACATGTTTAAGTGCTGGGCAACTATTAGGAGAATATAACATTTTATGTGCAGAAGACAGTTGAACTAGGTTTAGGTGGTGCATGAGTTCAAGCCAGTTTAGTTATTTTAGGGATGGCATTGATGTGAATGGTAAGAGTAGCCTATGACAAATTTGGTGATTTTATGGTAGTAGGACTGGAGCTTGTTTTTAAGAGAAGATTGTAAATTGATGTATAAGGGGAATGCATAAAAGAGAGAAGGAAGCAAAGAGATGTTGGCAAGGGTTTTTCTGGTAGAGTAATCCAGGAAGGTTTTTTTTTTTTGTCTATAGAGAGTTCATAGTTTGATGTGAGTTGTTTTAATGTTATTGCAGATGTGGTACTCAAAGGTCAGTTTATTATCTATGGTAACGCCTAGTAGTTTGGCTGTGTGAACTGTTTGAATTTATGTGTTATTCAGTAAGTATATTTTGAAATCAAATGAGATTGTTTTTGTTGAGAATAGCAAGAGATCTGTTTTTTTAAGATTTAAGAGAAGCTGAGCTTCTCTCAGCCATGTCTCTATTGATGTGAAGAAATTTTAGGTAATTTGCTGAAGATGCTATATGTTATTAGAAGAGGAAATTATGGTAGTGTCATCTGCGTATTGGATAATGGAGCTTTGGGGTGATGAGGTGTGGAGATTGTTACTAAGGACATTGAAAATTAAGGGTCCAAGGATGGACCCTTGTGGTACACCAGTTGTGTTGGTCTGATATTGAAATATTTTGTTTCGCCATTTAATGCACTGTTGGTGGTTGGATAGGTAGCTTGGAAACCATTGGAGGGATGGTGTGGTGCAGCCAACAATCGATAGCTTGTGAAGAATCTTATTGTGGGACACTGTGTCAAATGCCTTTAGTAAGTCTAATAGTAATACAGAGGTATTCTTACCAGAGTCAATGGATTTGGACACAGTGTTCATGAAGGCGATTAGGGCAGTGGTGGTGCTGTGTGATGGGAAAAGCCATGCTGATTAGGGTAATTAGTTTGTTTTGGGTTAGATAATGAAGCAATTTCTGATATATGGATTTCTCCAGGATTTTGGAAAGAGGAGAGACAATGGAGATAGGTTGATAATTGGATAGTGCATTGGAGTTGCCCCCTTTATGTAAAGGGGTGATGACAGATTTTTCCAGAGGGTAGGGACTTTGCATTCTGCAATGGAAAGATTTATTAGAATGCTGACAGGTTAAGCAATGGATTATGCAGCACATTTTAAATATTCCGGTTGGAGGTTGTCAGAGGAGAGGGAGCATAGTTTTAGTTTTTGCAATAATTTTTGAATGAGAGAAGTAGGGACAGGTTTAAGAGAAAAGGAGATAGAAGATTTAGCACTAGTTAGTTGAGAAGGAGAAGGGTGTTTTTTATTTGTGCAGTAGACATGAGATAAGGGTGAAGGAGAATCAGAGATGGGGCAAGAAGTAGTTGTAGTAGCAGGATTTGTTAACGTTTGTTCATCAAAGTTTCTGAAATTTTTGATGATTTTGTATGTATGGGTTCTAGCAGGTTGTAATATTGTTCTATGTATGACTATGGGTAGATGGTCACTAAGAGTATTAGGTAGAGTGTATTTTTGTCAGGAGTAGAAATTAGTATTCAGTCAAGAGTTGCACCTAGGGTATTATTATTATGCATATGGGTGGCATTGGAAATGAGCTGGGTATAACCATACAGATTTATGCTGTTAGAAGGGGAATCAATTGTCAAGTTGTGCCAGTTAATATTAATAGCTCCCATAATTATACTTTCATTACTGGTGTTTTATGATATCCAGGAAAGATATCTTCCATAGTTTGGATATTTTGCCCAGGAGGTATATATAGTCCAACAATGGATATTTGTTTTGTGTTGTTAATTTGTAGGCTTCTGATTAAAATTTCATCATTGTTGAAAGTTGGTGTTTTTTTGGGAAAAAGTGAGATTGCCATGGTGTTAGGATAGAGAAAAGCTACACCACCACCTTTTTTGTTGGTTCTGTCTTTTCTAAGTATATTATAGCCAGGAGGAGTTATTTCAGTATCATGAATATGTGATTTTAGCCAAGTTTCTGTGATAACTAGACTATCCGTGGTGTATTGATATAACCAGGCACTAAATTCTGTGATTCTGTTGCAGATACTATATATGTTTAGGGTTGCAAGAATATTTTTAGGAGTTAGGGTTTTAACAGAGGAAATAATGGTTGGGTCCCTGGTTGGGGTGGATGCCCCCACACAGGGATAGGAAATATTGCTTGGAAAGGGAATGTTGGAGGTATAGAGCAGGTTTACGTTTCCTGCCAATTATGTAGAAGTATGATTTAATAGTGATGTTGTTGTGAAGGATTCTGAGTTTTGAGAAGTACACAAGGTGAAACTGAATTAGGCTTGCTGATATGTTACCAAAGTTTCTGTGGGGTTATCATGATTTAGAGTGAAAGTAGAGTGTGAAAATGTTGGTGGGGATGGGATATAGTTCAGGGAGGAAATGTGGAGTAGGAAACTGATC
>NC_056729.1:280086612-280176612 GCF_019279795.1 Protopterus annectens | reverse complement strand
CTCTCCTGCAGCTAAATTTGAACAATACTAGATTTGAACTACCCAACAATAGTGTTGAGAATACGAAGGAAACTGATTTCCTCACTATCTTCCGAGAGGTGGACAATTTAGCATATAGAACGGAAAAGGCTGCAATGGTAGCGGCTTCACCTTGAAGCTTGTATTTTGCATAAAGTTATTCCACGAGGCATGAGGGTGAAATGCTTATTATGGTAACACATATCAAGACCTACTTGCCCAGTGGTAATCGATTAATCTTGAGACCAGCTACAGGTATATGAACTGATTGATTGATTATTTATCGTTCATTTGGTCTTTTATCGATTGAAGTGGTTTTCTATGTCAACAGTTGTTTCGCTTTAGTGCTTTAACCAACAGTGAATAAGCCATGGTGTTTAGCCAAAGCTTTCATCTTGTGGTTTTGGTTTTTGTTCCTTGGCTAACTTTAGCAGTGTTAACTAAGTTTTTTTCTCTATCGTTTGACTGGTTCTTCATTACACTGCACATGGCTAAGAATCCAAGTCTAATGAAGGATAAAAATGAAGAGCTCCAGTTTTGTCCAGTTTCTGAGTGATTCATCTAATCCTCTCCTGCAGGTAAATTTGTAAAATATTAGATTGGAACTACCCAACAATAGCATTGAGAATACGAAGGAAATTGATTTCCTTGACTATCTTCCGAGAGGTGGAAAATTCAGCATATGGACTGAAAAGGCTGCAGTGGCAGTGCTTTCACCTTGAAGCTTGTATTTTCCACAAAGTTATACCAAGAGGCATGAGGGTGAAATGCCTACCCACTTATGGTAACACATGTCCAGACCTACTTGCCCACTGGCAATTGATTAATCTTGAGACCAGTTACAGGTATCTGAACTTATTGATTGACTATCTATCGTTCATTTGGTCTTTAACTGATTAAAGTGGTTTTCTATGTCAACAGTTGTTTCCCTTTAGTGTTTTAACCAACAGTGAATAAGCCATGGTGTTTAGCCAAAGATTTCTTGTTGTGGTTTTGTTTTTTGTTCTCTGGCTAACTTTAGTAAGTGTTAACTGAGTTTTTTTCTCTATCGTTTGAATGGTTCTTTGTCACACTGCACATGGCTGAGAATCCGAGTCCAATGAAAGATAAAATGAAAAGCTCCAGTTCTGTCCAGTTTCTGAGTGATTCATCTAATCCTCTCCTGCAGCTAAATTTGAACAATACTAGATTTGAACTAACCAACAATAGTGTTGAGAATACAAAGGAAACTGATTTCCTCGCTATCTTCCGAGAGGTAGACAATTTAGCATATAGAATAGAAAAGGCTGCAGTGGTAGCAGCTTCACCTTGAAGCTTGTATTTTGCATAAAGTTATTCCATGAGGCATGAGGATGAAATGCTTATTATGACAACATATATCAAGACCTAATTGCCCAGTGGTAATCGATTAATCTTGAGACCAGCTACAGGTATATGAACTTATTTATTGACTATTTATTATTCATTTGGTCTTTTATCAATTTAACTGTTTTTCTCCATCAACAGTTATCTCGGTTTAGTGTTTTAACTGACAGTGAATAAGCCATGTGTTTAGCCAAAGTTTTCTTTTTGTGGTTTTGGATTTTGTTCCTCGGGTAATTTTAGCAGTGTTAACTGAGTTTTTTTCTGTATCATTTGACTGGTTCTTCGTTACACTGCAAATGGCTGAGAATCCGAGTCTAATGAAGGCTAAAATGAAGAGCTCCAGTTTTGTCCAGTTTCTGAGTGATTCATCTAATCCTCTGCTGCAGCTAAATTTGAACAATACTAGATTTGAACTACCCAACAATAGTGTTGAGAATACGAAGGAAATTGATTTCCTCGCTATCTTCCGAGAGGTGGAAAATTCAGCAAATAGACTTAATAGGCTGCAATAATGGCAGTGCTTGCACCTTGAAGCTTGTATTTTCCACAAAGTTATACCATGAGACATGAGGGTAAAATGCCTACCCACTTATGGTAACACATATCCAGACCTACTTGCCCAGTGGCAATCGATTAATCTTGAGACCAGCTACAGGTATATGAATTTATTGTTTGACTATTTTTCATTCATTTGGTCTTTTATCAATTAAAGTGGTTTTCTACATCAACAATTGTCTCGCTTTAGTGTTTTAACTAACAGTGAATAAGCTGTGGTGTTCAGCTGAAGATTTCTTGATGTGGTTTTGGTTTTTGCTCCTCGGCTAACTTTAGCAGTGTTGACTGAGTTTTTTTCTCTATCATTTGACTGGTTTGTCGTTACACTGATATGTCTGAGAATCCGAGACTACTGAAGGATAAAATGAAGAGCTCCAGTTTTGTCCACTTTCTGAGTGATTTGTCTAATCCTCTCCTGCCACTAAATTTGAACAATACTAGATTGGAACTACCCAACAATAGCATTGAGACTACAAAGGAAATTGATTTCTTTGCTATCTTCCAAGAGGTGGAAAATTAAGCATATAGACTGAAAAGGCTGCAATAGTGGCAGTGCTTTCACTTTGAAGCTTTTATTTTCCACAAAGTTATACAATGAGACATGGGTAAAATGGCTGCCCACTTATGGTAACACATATCCAGACCTACTTGCCCAGTGGTAATTGATTAATCTTGAGACCAGCTTCAGGTATATGAACTTATTGATTGACTATTTATCATTCATTCGGTCTTTTATCAATTAAAGTGGTTTTCTATGTCAACAATTGTCTCCTTTTAGTGTTTAACCAACAGTGAATAAGCTGTGGTGCTTAGCTGAAGATTTCTTCTTGTGGTTTTGGTTTTTGTCCCTTGGCTAACTTTAGCAGTGTTAACTCAGTTTTTTTCTCTATCGTTTGAGTGGTTCTTTGTTAAACTGCACCTGGCTGAGAATCCAAGTCTAATGAAGGATAAAATGAAGAGGTCCAGTTTTGTCCAGTTTCTGAGTGATTCATCTAATCCTCTCCTGCAGCTAAATTTGAATAATACTAGACTGGAAGTACCCAACATTAGCATTGAGAATACGAAGGAAATTGATTTCCTCGCTATGTTCCAAGAGGTGGAAAATTCAGCATATAGACTGAAAAGGCTGCAATGGCAGTACTTTCACATTGAAGCTTATATTTTCCACAAAGTTATACCATGAGGCATGAGGGTGAAATGCCTACCCACTCATGGTAACACATATACAGACCTACTTGCCCAGTGACAATCGATTAATCTTGAGACCAGCTACAGGTATATGAACTTATTGATTGACTATTTATCATTCATTTGGTCTTTTATTGATTAAAGTGGTTTTCTACATCATCAGTTGTCTTGCTTTAGTGTTTTAACCAACAGTGAATAAGCTATGGTGTTTAGCCAAAGATTTCTTCTTGTCACTTTGGTTTTTGTTCCTCGGCTAACTTTAGCAGTGTTAACTGAGTTTTTTTTCTGTATCGTTTGACTGGTTCTTTGTTAAACTGCACCTGGCTGAGAATCTGAGTCTAATGAAGGATAAAATGAAGAGCTCCAGTTTTGTCCGGTTTCTGAGTGATTCATCTAATCCTCTCCTGCAGCTAAATTTGAACAATACTTGATTGGAACTACCCAACAATAGCATTGAGAATACGAAGGAAATTGATTTCCTCGCTATCTTCTGAGAGGTGTTAAATTCAGCAAATAGACTTAATAGGCTGCAATGGCAGCACTTTCACCTTGAAGCTTGTATTTTCCACAAAGTTATTCCACGAGGCATGAGGGTGAAATGCCTACCCACTTATGGTAACACATATCCAGACCTACTTGCCCAGTGGCAATCGATTAATCTTGAGACCAACTACAGGTATCTGAACTTATTGACTGACTATTTATCATTCATTTGGTCTTTTATCGATTAAAGTAGTTTTCTATGTCAACAGTTGTCTTGCTTTAGTGTTTTAACCAACAGTGAATAAGCCGTGGTATTTAGCTAAAGATTTCTTTTTGTGGTTTTGGTTTTTGTTCTTTGGCTAAGCCCTCCCTGCACCCCCCACACCCCTGCTACTTATATATACTAACTGAGGTAGCACTAAACACAGAAACACAGACAACTCACTACTACACGCACTCACACACACTAAAATCCCTACCCAATACCCTTACAAGAACACCACTTACCTGAATCCCCAGCTGAATCCACAAATCGCACTGCATGTCATGAATGCAACAACACAACGGCAGATTTGACATTTCCACAGTCAGTATTATGCAGTTTTGTGTATCTGTACTTTTGTCTTTATAGTCTTGAACTACTAAAGTTCAATATTTTAGTATTTCGAGATTATAACATGAAACTATATATATATATATATATATATATATATATATATATATATATATAGAGAGAGAGAGAGAGAGATAGACACACACACACACACACACACACACACACACACACACACACACACACACACACACACACACACACACACGGGTCTACTTCATAAACCCAAAATCCCACTTACCTGATAATAATAATACTGAAACAAAAAAGCCAACAACATCAGAAGACCAACAGCCTGGAACACCTACACTCAAGTCCAGGTAAGTAACCACTTAGCCACCATGTTGAAGTTTGCCCCTTACCTCCGTAGTAGTGCGATCTCAAAGTTGGTATATTTAGTTAAGGGGTGTGTGGATGGTGCAGCCCCCCCCCCCCACATGGATGGGTTTAGTTTGCTTTGGTTTTATTCTTTTTTTTGGGCAAGTGGTTATTTACATGGAGTTGAAAGTTGGTGTTCAAGGTGGTCGGTCCTCTGATGTTGTCAGGTTTTTATTCTCGGTATTATTATTATCAGGTAAGTGGGATTTCAGGTTTGTGAAGTAGACCCATACACACATATATGTCAGATAATTATTCTCTTTATATTCTGTTCAATGTGACACCTCTGTGAATGTGTCATGTCCCTCTGTGTTCTATTGCATGCATACACAGCATGCATGAACAGTCACAAACTTTCTAACATTCACATACACAGGTTGCTTAAAAATGTTTATTTTCATCCATTAATACAATTATTTGAATGATTGCACAAGTGTCCGTGATTCTTCTCATTATTACAATATTGTCCCAGATGTGTACACTGCCATCACAACTACCACTATTATTTCCTGCATACACATAAGGCAATGCCGTGCTTACAATTCTTTAACCTGCATATGTGTTTTAACATCGGTCATGTAGATGTTATTCATTACCTTTGATCACTTCTATAGTATAAATTCCAATACCAGAGAATTTCAATACACCTGCCGCACATGTGTGGTTAGGCATTCTCAATGCAATCATGCTAGTAACATAACTATTAACAACATGCCACAGAATATGTATAGTGGCAATCATACAATTAGGCTTTATGACTGTAATTATAATACTGTTTATCACTTACATTAATATACAATACATGCTTGGCTAATACATGTTTAGATGTACAACAACAACCTTTCTATTGTTACAATTTACAACAAATGGCAAGGAAATATTCCTTTTTGAAGGGCATGAAACAACTGCAGGATCAATTACATTTATGCTTATACATAACAAAATAAAGAATACAGCATGATCTCGGTTTCAACAGATAATTTCCTGCATACTCTTCTGATATTCAATACCTGCAGTATGTGCAAATATCCACTAATGTATCTTCTGTCTTTGATAGCTATTTATGTCAAATCAGCATTTTATAAACATTTATCACATTTACTCCCCTTTGTTACACTGCATTTCTCTGTCCCTCTCATATCCTTTGTCAGCATTTCCATTTTTCTTTAAGTACATGGGTCAGTAAAAGTGAACATGATTATTTTATTACATCGGCATAAATAATTTGCCAAAATGCTCTTTGTGCACTAATCATGTTTATTTTTTACCTTGATTACAGTTTCCTAAAATGGCTTCTCCTCCTCTTGTTTGTGCACTAATCCCTATATCTAAGTACAGTTTTGATGTTTACCTTCCCCTGCATCTTTAATTCTTTAATTAAAGTTGCTATTGACTTGTATTATAGTGTCTGCATGTACTCACTCACTAGGTTTGCCTACAGACAACACCTTTTGGTTATATTGTGTGCGTGAGCTTCTATGTACCTCTTTGTGGTTGCTAACACTTATGCTGGCCAGGAACGGGTGCTGCTGAATGTGTAGCAGGCTTAGTGTGAAGTGTACACAATTGTTAATGAATCCCTGGGCCAGTACAAAAATTCCAGTCTATAGTAAGACATAACAGCAGCTTTATTTCAGGTAAGCAGACCATCTTAAGAAAAGTAATCAACTGATGGATAGTCAACAAGATGGCATCAGAGTGAAAAGTTGTAGATTCAAACTGCTCCATTATGTTCAAGCTACTATCAGTTGCTCTTCAATATTAAAGTTAACAGTCTGTTAGTTGGGAATTTCATTTTTGCTTTAAATAACTTAATATGTTAGATGGTGCAGTGGTGCAGTGGTAGCATTGTCACCTCACAGCAAGACGTTTTCCGGTTTGATTCTTGGCTTGAGTGCCTTCTGTGTAGAGTCTGCATGTCTTCCCTGTATTCGTGTGGGTTTTCTTCAGGTGATCCGTTTTCCTCCCACATTATAAAACCATGCATCTGGAATATTTCTCCCTGGGCCTCCGCTGAAAATTGGCTTCATTCCAAGTCAGAATATCCCTGTAAACAAATGTTAAATAAATAAATACATGTTCTTAAACTGCACTATTGCTCAATTTCAAGTCTGAAATTATATTTTTGTACTTTTTCAGCTCTGCTTCAAATTAACACCATGGTATTAGAAGATAGGACTGTCATCAAGGCTCTGACTTGCTTTGAGTTTTGAATTTGTAGTTTTACTAGTAATGAAGGCATTTTATAGCAATATGTTTGGGCAAATGTGTAGCTTTTTAAAAATATGGCCAAAAAAGAAAGACCTACATCTCTTCCTGGAGTCTGTAACTTACAAACTGGTATAACAGATATTAAACTATGAAATTTAAAGCAAGACTATCCCAATTTAAAATGGATTTCTAATTTACAGTGCTGTCATAATTCAGTACTTCCAAAACAAACCATTTTGAAAAATGTGTTTTCTTTAAAACTAGATCTCACATGTTTAGAGGGAAAGACAGAGAGACAATATTATTATTATCCAAATGATAAATTAAAGAAGATTTGCAGGAAATCATCAAACTCACAGCTGCCTCAAAAGCTCTGGCCTCATATATTATATATGGAGCTCGGTGTCCCTCCCAAGAATGTCATCCCCTTTGACTTCTTTATGTTAAATTATTAACACAGGCGGTGTCTCAAGTACTGGAAGCGACAAAATAGCAGTCCTTTTCTTGGTGTGGTTACAGCATTACAATTTTGTGTGATATATATTATATACACAGGCAAATAGTACTTCACTATCTATTGTTTGTTTCTGTTCTATATGTGTCTTTTAAATTATGCAAAGCATTGAGTAGGAAGAGGAATGAGAGAATATGGAGATGGTGGTGCACTAGGAGGGGGTAACAGTATGAGGAGTAAAAGGGCAAAATGGCAGAAGCCCTGACTTTAGAGAAATGTAAGGTGTTACCATTATATGAAGAAGAGCAGGAGGAAGCCCTGCTCTGGACACTGACCTAATGACTGATGGAAGATAAGATTCTATCTTATTGCTAACCAGATCTAATTTCCTTTCAGGTTATATGGAGTCACTACAGACTCGAGCCATCAATATCATGTTAGAAATGGTACATATCATAATTCCAGTATAACTGATCACCTGGTTATATTTGCATTAGATGAAAGTGAAGCATTTGATAATGTTCAAATTCCATCTGAAGTAATACATATTCATAACTGAAGAGCTTTGTGAATCTTGTTAATGTTTTACATGATGCAACTTCAACCTGCATTGCAATCAATGCAAATCCTCTCCCATATGTGCCCCCCTACCTTTGCATCATATTGATAGAACCTTTCTTTTTTAAATCATCCAGATTTTTCTTTTGTTGGGATAAAATTCTTCAACAATTGGTTTAGTATGATTTCATATGCTACAGTCTCTTTTATTTTGAAAACTCATTTAGTTCAATCTCCCATCTTCTACAGGTAGCAGAAGAGTTCACAAATGTCTCAAATTATAAACTAATGTTGATAAAATTAATATTTTTCCATTGAGGGTGCTTAATGATATTTTGAACTTATCATTTGCCAATTATATAAATATCGTATTGAACAATTCTCTGGTTTGATTCTCCACTGGGGTGCTTTCTGTGCGGAGTCTACATGCCCTCCCTGCATTCACGTGGGTTTCCTCCAGGTACTCCAGTTTCCTCCCATATTCCAAATCATGCATCTGGAGCATTTCTCTCCAGGCCTCCACTGAAAATAGGCTCTGTCCTAGTCGATCTGTCCCAGTCAACAAATCTTAAATAAATAAAATAAATAAACAAGTTCAAATAATATGGCATTAAGTATAAGATTAACACTCACAGATAAAAAACATTATATCTGAGCTGAGTTTTCACAAAAAGAGGTCCATGCCAGTTGACCTCTGTAGGTGTGTCTCATTCTAGGTTATCACAGGGACATAGCAACAACTGAGCAGAATCTCTCTTTAAAAAGTATAAAGAGCTTTCCTTTACTTGTCCCTCTAAGACAAAAGTCTTCAGCTGAGTATTGTAATGTTTTATGATAACAGAACATAACTGGTTTAGCCTGGTTAATTATGTGTGTGTGTGTGTGTGTGTGTGTGTGTGTGTGTGTGTGTGTGTGTGTGTGTTTGTGTGTGTGTGTGTGTGTGTGCGTGCATGCGTGTGTGTGTGTGTGTGTGTGTGTGTGTGTGTGTGTGTGTGTGTGTGTGTGTGTGTGTGCATGTGCACACACACGCGATCAACCATCTGACACACAGGAAAAAAGCTGCTGTTTCCTTCACAGTTTAGACTTCTCAGTTAACTGCAGTTCATGGCAAAACACTTATCCTGTACAATCTTATTAACAAGCTTATATTTTTCTACTGGATTTTGTTTTTCATGTTAACTGCATTTCATTGAAAACACAGTTGTAATATAGTTTTGCACTTTTCACAGCTTTGCTGCATTCATTCAAAACAGATTCCTGTTTGTATACAGTTCTAACAGTAACTGAAAGGTATATAAACAATATAGCATTTTTTTAAACGAGAATATGTATGCTTGCATATTGTCAGTGGTAGTCCTGGCAGTTTAATGTAAAGTATTTGATTGTCTCAGTCTCCATTTACAAATTGACTCAGAGTATATCTGTTAAAAGATTGCATTTCTGGTTCACCAGTGAAAAGAAGCACTTGTGTTCAGTAGTCTTGAGGGATGAAGCTTGTTAGCAGTCTATAGCCTTAACCATCTTAATTATGTTTCATACCTCAATGCTGAAAACAGGAGAAATAGTTTTTCAAGCACCAACAAAGTCCTTGTACATTACCTTTTCTTTATCACCTTCTTCAGGGTCATTTATTGTATTACCTCAGTTCTCCACCTGTTCATTAATATACCATACAAAAACGCATTAACTTTTGCTACTACTTTGGAAAAACACTTTGGTAACTTGATAATGCAAGTTGAAACAACACCCATCTGACAGCACAGCATGATTTCATATCCACAGATGTCCATGCCAGATAAAGACGTACAGAATATTACTGATGGATGACTGCATTATAACCAAAAGCTGTGCTTACAGTTGTTAAAACAGTGAAATTCTAATTTTATGGGATGAAATTCTGAGAATTAAACAAATTTGGGCAGCCACGGTGGTGCAGCGGTTAGCGTTGCTGCCTCACAGCAAGAGGTTTTCTGGTTTGATCCTTGGCTGGAGTGCCTTCTGTGCGGAGTCTGCATGTCATCCCTGTGGTCGCGTGGGTTTCCTCCGGGTGCTCCGGTTTCTTCCCATATCCCAAAGACATGCTGTAGGTAGATTGGACATTCTAAATTGGCCCTAGGTGTGAGTGTGTGTGTGTGCCTTCTGTGGAAGGTTGGGCACTGGGCTGGTAACTCGACACTGTAAAACTCCACTGCCAATCATTGAGCGGACAGGTGATCCGCTGTGGCGACCCCTAACTGGGAAAAGCCAAAAGAAGATTATTTAAGCACATTTCTTGCTATTATAGCAAATGTATTTTGATTTCTTTACATTAAATGCCTCACTTATGGTATTTAGAAATTTGATCGTAGAGGGAAGACCACTGAATCTTTGTTGTACTCCTCCGCATGCTAGTAACAGAGCAGCTTTCATTGCTGTGTTCCTTACTTTGAATTTTGATCATATCACTGAACATAATTATCAAGATAGAGAAGCATCATTCAGGGGAAGAACAGTTAGAGATGTACAAGGAAATCTTACAAACAGAAATCCACAATTGATTAGCATCAATTAAATTGTTTGTTTGTGTCATTTGGCTTTTCCCAGTTAGGGGTCGCCACAGCGGAACTCCGGTCCACTAATGATTGGCAGTAGAGTTATACGTGCTGGCTTGCCGGGCCTAACGCACAACCTTCAATGAAGGAACACCCATTCACGCATGTCGTCACACAGAAGAAGCTCTAAATGAGAATCGAACGGGCAGCGTCTAACTGTGAAGCGACAACGCTACCGCAGCACCACCACCGCAGTATTAGCATCAATTAAATGATTGTTGAAAATCAGTCTAAAGTAGAAGTCAGCCTAAGAGAAACTATTTGGTGAGCTGTTTCTTCCTTTCCCTGAACCAATATTTGGCAAATGTTATGTACATATCATATGCAGAGTGAAAATGTTGACATGTCTAGCATAAAACACTAGTGGAGCAAAGATCATTTGAAGGGTCTACAATTGTCTGGCAACTTTACAACCACAGGCAAAATCCGTGACAGAGGGATGACTGTAGTAATTCAGCTTGTAGCTTTTTTTATTCAGTCTAGAGCTTTTTATGATAAAATTATGACAAATTCTCGAGTCTGGACTTACTAAGAAGAAGAAAAAGGAATTATTTTGTAAAATTGTCAGTTTAGATTTTTTTTTTTCTTATAACTCAGGATGAATTATGATTGTACTTTCAATAATTGTTCATTCATTTAATTTAGATTCATTATAAATGGTTTTAGTATAGGAAAAGTCAAGACTATTACAAATAGTTTTGACTGCTGAACTCTAACAAAGGCCTGGAGAGGTTAACAAAGTATGGACAGGAGTAGGCAAGGGAAACTCGAGCATGAAAACTGCTTAAGAGACAGCCAGGTACATGCATAGAGGAAAAGCAGGTACAAACAATCAAATCAGATCCACTGATACAAATGGGTCCTGAATTAAGCAAACAATGTAGCTCTACAGATGTGTCTTGACTGTAGCAAATAATGTAACTCCACAGATGTGGTATGCCTTGACTTTAGGAATTCCTCCAGCATCCTGTCACAGCAAAGTTTAGTGAAGAATGTAAAAGAGCAAAGAATAGGGCCTTATCTAAAAATGTGGAGAAAAAAACATCTGATAGACACAACATAAAGTATACTGCAAACAAAAGAAAAACTATTCCCTAGAAAATAAAAAGCGTCATCTTACAGGGCTCATTACTTCATATCCATTCAATACACTGAAATTGGCTAAACAGAATCAAGCTGTTTGTAGATCAAAACAGGGGCACACAGAGAGACAAAGCATCTGATAACGCCTGCTAATCACTGTCAGTTGTCCTACTTCCTCATGCATGCACTGTTGCTGTATCTAAAGGATAATGAACTATAGGCAGGTGGGCTACATTTGAAACTGCTATAGTTTTTGGGATTTTTGGGATGGCAACTATGATAGAATATTTAAGGTGGGAAATTGTGTTAGAGGTCACCAAAGAAGTAGAGAAGGATCTGTCAGTAGAAATTCTCTAGATTAACTTCATACTAAAGGATGCAGAAACAGTGTAAAACAGCTATCAGATTTCCAGGATATACCGTTAGAGCAAAGGATTTCAGAAATGCTTACGTAAAGTGTTTGATAATATAGAATACTAGTAAGATGAGGTTCCATTGTACACTTCTACTAACCATGTAACTAAAATGAAGATAACCTAACAAAATGTTAAGCTCAGACTTTCTATGATGATGATGATAGAATCAAAACGTAAAAGCTAAATAAGAAAGTATGTTCTTCCCAGATAGCTGAAAAGAAAACATGCTCACAGAAGAGCCCTAACATATTAGAAATGAGAATGGAGATGGTCTTGACCTATACACAAAGGACTAGTAAAAAAAAAGACTTCAGCTTGCATTTGTGGGATTAGTGTATTCTTTCATAGAGTGAATAATGGTGGCAAAACTACTGTTGCACAGCTCAGGGGAGATTCTTTTGGACCTGAAACTTATAGACTGATATTGTTGGACTATATAATAGATGTTTTTAATTTTCTCTTGTTTTAAATTTTGCATGCATCAAAGTTGCTTCTCTGTGCATGCTTAGTGGCTGACATTTGTGTTTTTGATGTATTGTGGTATCTGTTTTGGATGTCGACTAATGTGAATGTTGATGAAATCTAGTAAAACCATATATGTATGTCTTCATCAAGCCTATATTCTAAGAAACTTCATGATATCGAACTCCCGGAATGACAAAAATAAACCCTGGGAAGTGAACTACTCAACCAGTGGGACAAAACAATAAACATCATAACAAAAAAAAACCTCCAAGTGCAGAGGTTCACCACCCACACCCCCTGATATGGGGGGATCTGCCCTCCACACCCCCCTAACTAAATATACCAACTCCGAGATTGCACTACAGTGGAGAAAGGGCAAGGTTCACCATGGTGTCCAAGTGGTTCCTTTCCCGGAGTTCATTTTCGTTCTTCCACTTGTTCGATATAATGTAGTTTTGAAGAATTCAGGCTTGAAGTGGGATTCGATAATGTGAGTATTCAATGTTATGTTGTTATTATTATTGTGTGGCTCAGCTGATTGTGTGGCTCAGCTGATAACGTAACCAACAAAGACATATACCAGCATGTTGACATACCTACTGCACAACTGTGTTTCACATACTGAACACATGTTCTGCAATTCCTTTTTTTATTTAATGGCATAAGTGAGGAAACAGGACCTCTACGGTAACTGGCAGATGAACACTAATTATTACATCCTATTTTATATCATGGTTGTTCAGCAGAAAAGTTCAAAAGCAGCGTATCTCATATGCTGAGCTACTGTTTTTCATTTGCTTAAATGGAAAATCCTGCAGCCTTTCCAAATTTAGACATTCTGTGTATCAGTAAAGGCCTCTGCGGAACTTATAATTGTTCTTATAATTGGTACATCTCTGACTGCTTGTCTGCTATAGCTAACAGTCTATACTTAGAATCTGCCTTTCTTCTGCTTCTTTATTGGCATAAAGATAAATAGTAGCAAGTACAGCAAAAAAATTAGAATTACAGTCATACAAATGACTGCCAGAATCTCAGTTCAAGAAAATGCAGCTCCATACTTTGTTAATCATAAACGAATAGTCATGAGGATGTGATTAAAATGCTTTAATATTCTTGCTGTTACTGAAGAACTCCTTTTGCAACTATCCTCATGCAAAAAGGTGATAATAGGTCACATGGAAGGAAAGCGAACAACATTCTTTGTGTTTTAGAGCTTTCTTTAATATGACTTCAGTATTATAAAATGGATTAGGTATGCATATATGTTTTAAAAGTCTTTTTTTCTGAGAATGTTTTAAGCACATATGACAAGACTCAGGGCATCTAAGTTAAATGACTTAAACAGGGAATGCTGACACCTGTGGTTTTCACAGACTTGCAAATGGTGATGAAATCATTAACTTCATTTGAACAGTAAAATGTGTTCTGTTTCACCAAAAAATATCTCTGATCTGAGGTATGTCAACAAATTATCTGACCTGTAGCCTTTGCAAATCTAACTATTGACTGATAAGTGCAATGTGAAATATAAGCCTTCATTGCAGTTCTGGAACATGTCTTTATGGTGCCCATGAAGAGGTATATTAGTTTCTCCATCTTGTGGTTACGGGCTCAGTACTTTTTCATGTTAAGCATTATTCAGGAGATTATCCTCTCTCTCTCTCTCTCTCTCTCTCTATATATATATATATATATATATATATATATATATATATATTTATATATATTTATTTATATATATATACTGAACACAAGATATAAAATAAAAGAAAAAACAAAAAGAAAAAAAAACTCCATATACGGATGTAGTAAAACTAGATTATTCATAGGCTGTAGACAATGGTCTTGCTCCAAGTGATCTTTGTCAATTGAACTGCAAGTAAGTACAAAACAAAATCACTAGTGGATTACACATGAACATTTACATTAATTTCAGACACATGACAGATGCTTATGTCCAGTTCAAAGCCAGTGTAATTGCTGAACTCTAACCACATGACAGCTGAGAAGTGTGTGGTCATTTTTGTAGTATATTGAAGACACACATAACAATGAATGATGTGGCACTTGATATGGCCACACCAGCAGAACTGCAGAATGATACCCAGGCTGTACAATTACACTCTTTCAGGCACTGATATAAGAAATTTTTCTGCACCAGCTTGCTTTTCAGTGCTTTGCCTGAGTGGGAGATCCTGCTGGGAATACCAGTCTATAGACAAGATCTACCTATAGCACAATGTGACCTGGCCCTTAATGAATACAAGTGATGATCCAGTTACTAATTACAAAGGTTTACTCAGCACTGTGCACTGAAAACATGACCATTTCAGAAGCTTA
Source organism: Protopterus annectens (assembly GCF_019279795.1). Lineage (NCBI taxonomy): Eukaryota > Metazoa > Chordata > Ceratodontiformes > Protopteridae > Protopterus > Protopterus annectens. The sequence goes on along the minus strand of NC_056729.1, from coordinate 280,161,891 downwards.
GTGACAGTACTGCAAGTATTTTATTTATTTATTTATTTATTTATTTGTCATTTGTTGACTGAGTTAGTACTACTAGACTAGTGGTCACTTTTCATGGGAGACCTAGAGTGGTATTTATACTACTAGGGAAAATTTGGTCATGGCATTGTGGAATGTTCTCTACTTTTTTTCGATAAGTGCTCTGGGATCTTTTATACCCACCTAAGCTATCAACAACTCAAGCAGATGGGACCTCAGTTTAATGTCTCATTTGAAGAATAGCACACATAGATGACGCTATACTGGGGGGTACAGCATTCTTCTGTGTTTGTAAGCACCATGTTGAGTATATTTGCACTCCTACTGGATGTATGTATTACCTGGTCCAAGATGTTTGCATGTACAAAGTCCAGGATTTGATAGGTCAGTAAGGCTGAGGTCATATAAGTATTTAATTTTATATGGGGGTAGTTGAAATCACCCATGAATATAGTATTGAGTTGAATGGTGAGAACCTCCGTAAGTTCAGATATGAGCTATGTATTTATTTTGTCATAGACTGTGACCTATAGCTTGTAAAGATATGATATGGGACTTTGCCTGTAGAAATATGAACATGGAGAAGCTCATGCATGTCATCCTAGCTGACTAGTCTTGGGATCAGTTTGTAGTTGATATAGATTGAGACACCTCCACCTTTGGTCCCTGCCTGTGCAGTAGCTGGCCTAAATATGTGGATCACATCAGAGCTCTGCACAGATAGGATGCTTTCTGTGACTTTAAACCATTTCTCAGTAACTGCACAGATACCTGCATTCTCCAAGGTGAAGAGAGCCTGGAGGGAGTTCAGTTTCTTGTTTAGGCTCCTGGCATTGAGAAGTAAGACCTTTACATTTCCCTGGGTTGGTTTTGCTATGTTAGAAGGTTTGCCAATTTGACACTGCCTAAACAAGACACTGTGGGAGAAGACAATGTTTTATTCAATATTTAAAAGCCTAGAGATGACAGGTACAGACAATCCTTGGCAAAGCAATGTGGTCTGTTGACCATATTCTCCCATGCTGGGAAATATTGTACCCTATTGGAATGACACTAGAAACTAAGCCAACTATTGAAGTCAATCATTTTTTGCTCATATTGTAGCATCATCCTTTGTGCAGGTAGAATACTACTCAATTCTATGCACATACCTGGGACAAATATTCATAGAGCTTCATAATGTATCTCTTCATGTAGTACAGAGAGATATGCTTTAGTAATTTACATCCACATGGACTATGATAGAGTCACACTGGAACTTGTGGTCTAATGGTTTTAGTGCATAGGTAATTTGGCACATCTGGCTCATGACAAATAACTGACCATGATATTCTCTTTTTACAGCCTGGTGAGCAGGACATCTATTTGTCTTACAATGGACTAAAATACTGGGTGGTGTGTTGTCTTACCTTATGGGCTTTGTAGTTGACGGTCCAAAGTATGTGGATACATGTATTGTGTTGGGTATTATTTTGGTGGAGTGGTTTTGGGGTTGCTAAGGATTTTTTTTTTTCTTTTTTTCTTTTTTTTTACAGTTATTTAAATTATCCAATATTTCTGTCTGCTGTAAAGTCACCCAAGTCCCTTCACAGCAATTATTTTTCCATTCACTGTGAAGAAATAGTGGAAGCACAGTAACTGGCATAATCCCTGCCATTAAAGTACAATGCTGCTTACCTTCATTACTTAGACTCCTGATACTTTTTTATTTCACCTCTTATCTCCTAGGTAGGGCTCTGCCAACTCCACTACCCTACCCCCTTTCCCACCCACCACCGAGCTCATTTCTTTTATACCTAACCTTGCCACACTCACACCCAACCCCCATCCCTCAGCCAATCACACAACTACCAACCCTCCCCCTCCTTTGATCTCATATTACACAATCTACACATAGTACCTCCTCATTCACAAAGTTGCTACAATCCATCCTAAGTATATACTATCATGACCCCTACACATTCCACAGGGTTATCTCTATATAGTCCTACCACATCTAACAAACGAAACATGTACTCCCATCAAATAATTCTAACACTAGCACTCACCATCACAGCCCATCTAACCTCACCCTACTTGAACAACATTACAATCCCCAACATAAGTAACCCCACCTCAACTTCACTTCCAGCATTCATTAACTACCCCTTACTCATCTCACGCTCACTCTTTAACCACACCACCTATGACCTGTACCCCTCCAAACTCCTCCATTATCAAAGCAAATCTAGGGTATCCCTACAATGTGACTTAGCCTTCTCCAAATACCCACAAACCATTATAAACATTGCCTCTCACCTGCTAGGCAGTGGTGATATCGACCCCAACCCAGGTCCAATAACAAGTCCAGCAAGTCACCAGAATCAGCCTAGAACCAATGCTAGCCTACTTAAGAGAAAATCTGATATTCTAATAATAAATGATAACGTAAGAAGCATCCTTAACAAAACCACTGAGCTCCATGCAACCATGGCATTATACTTACCTAACATCATCTTCCTCACAGAAACATGGCTTAAACCACACATTAAAAATGAAGAAGTACTTCCTCTTAGTTATAGCATACTATGAAAAGACCATACATCTAAAAAAGGAGGTGGAGTTGCTCCCCTATATCAGAACAACATCAGTGTTGAACTATTTAACATGGAAATCCCTGCATGTAATAATGCAGAGATCCTACTTGCTAAGGTAAGACTAAATACATAAAAGCAGCTAAATATTTTAGGATCATATATCCCTCCAAGAGATAACATCAAAACCCTAGAATCTCTTCTCCAATTGACATCAGAAACCACCCCCCATGACACCATTATACTAGGTGACTTTAATATTGATTGGACCTAACGTAAATCGCCCCAACCCTCAAATCATATTAACCTTTATGAATTCTCACAGCTTATACAAACTCCTACTAGGGTAGAAAAAAACTCAAAAAAAGAATCAATACTAGACTTGATTCTCACCAATCGCCCATCTTTCACCCATAATTTCGGTACACTACCTGACACTCTAAGCGACCATCTCTCAACCTTCTTTATCAGAGACCAAACTGAACTCACTAGAACTATCTCTCTTAAACACATCAGATACATTAAAAACTTCAGGGCTGATGAACTTAATACAGCCCTTAAACACTCTAACTGATCCCCTCTTTTAACACTTCCTTTAGATGAAGCAGTTGAGTATTTCAACACTATCTTCTTAGGCCTTCTCAACCAACTTGCTCCACCAAGACAGATCCGCACTAAAACTATCTATGCCCCATGACTTACCAAGAGCATAGGCAACATATGAAACAAAGGAACAAAGCATGGGACACCTGGCACAAAAATAAACCTACTCCTAATAGGCAAACATTCTTTCAACTGAGAAACACTGTATATAAACAAATCAGACTAGACAAACAAAAATACTGTAGTGAAATTCAAAAAAAGCATAACACCAACCTACAAAAGTTCTGGGCCGCTATAAACAGTATTCTCCAACCAGGTAAATCACCAACTCCTCATCCAAACATAGACATCACCTCTATAAACACAGCCACCCAATTCAATGAGTTCTTTACTAACTCTATATTAAAGCTGTCAACAGACCCACACTCCTAAACCCCCACTATACTGTATAACCCATCAAATAAAGCTAACTCCTTCACCCTTCAACCTGTACTAAATTACACCATCTATAGAAACTTAACTAAACTTAAACCCACCACTTTAGCAAGAGGAAAAACTACCTGCCAAATTCCTACAAATAGCTGCCAAGGCCATTTCCTACCCAGTCTCTATAATCATTAACAGATCAGTCTCAGAACAAAAGGTGCCACTTCTCTGTAAAATCTCCTACATTATACCAATAGACAAAGGGGGCAACTCCACTGACCTAACAAACTTCTGCATATAGCTATACTTTCCCCACTGGTTAAAATACTGGAAAAATGTATCCACACCCAGGTCCTAACAGATCTCCTCTCCAACAATCTTCTTGCCGAAACTCAGCACAGATTCCGCCCCAACCACTGCACTCATCAGTTTTAGTAACCTAGTAAATATGCAATGCAACAACAGCCAGCTAGTGTCTGCAGTTTCCTTGACTTATCAAAGGCTCCCATACAAAACTAATAACATCACTCTCAGAATTCAAACTAACTACCCCCCACTCTATTATGGTTTCAAGACTATCTCTCCCAACACCAACAAGCTGTTCAGTGGAAAAACTCCCCTTCCCCTACTTCCTGTAAAACTAAGAGTACCCCAATGTTCAGTCCTAGGACCCCTACTTTTCACTATATTTACAAATAATCTTGACAAAGCTGCCCCTCTAGCAAACCAGGTTCAATATGCTGATGACTCCACCATAATCTGCTCTGCTCCCACCCTCCAAAAACTTCAAATCAAGACCCAAGAAGCCTTTACATCCATCAAAACCTGGCTTACAAACTTCCAGCTAATATTAAATCTTAAAAAGACCCTACTTATGCTCTTTCATCCTTCCAAAGCAGCAGCACCTACATTCACTATTTCTGCATCAGATAATACCGCTATCTCTTCGGTCACACAGACCAAATTACTAGGGGTAATTATTGACAATAATATGAAATTTGACAAACACATAGTTCATACAATAACCAAAATCAACAAAAAACTAGGTACTCTTTACAGATGTAAAAACTTTCTAACCAGCAACAGTAAAGTTACCCTAGCTCATACCCATTTTCTCTCTGCCTTACTGTATACATCTCCTGTCCTAATTAATCTAAACAAGAGCAGTTTAAACAAGCTATCAGTATGTACAAAAAAATAGCAACATTCGCCACAAACTCCTACTGCACTCACCACTGTCAGGCCCTTAAACAGATTTCCTGGCTGGATCTCCCTAACACCTTAGCTGTACACCAACTTCTTCTAGCTCACCAAATATTGTACCAACCTGACAAAACTCCAGCCTTACAACATCTGATCACCCTCTACTCCAATAACCGAGAACTTAGATCCACTGACAAGGCACTAATCGCAGTCTCCAAAAGCCATTACAGCTCTGGTGACTCCCTGTATTCTAACAATATTGCCAAGACTTGGAACTCCCTACCACTACAAATCAGGGTACAGCCTAACTAAACCATCTTCAGGAAACAGCTTATGTCCCATCTAAACAACTCCTGGACATGCAGCTGCCTAGCACCTGGCTGACATATTCTAACTCCTTTCCCCTACCCACTATCCAACCTCCTCTTTAAAACTCCCACCAGATGCACTATATATATTATCACACATTACTTGTAACTGCCTAGCACCTGGCTGACATATTCTATCTCCTTTCCCCTACCCACTATCCCACCTCCTCTTTAAAACTCCCACAGATGCACTACATATTATCACAAGTTACCTGTAGCACCTTGGTGACATATTCTAACTCCTTTCCCCTACCCACTATTCAACCTCCTCTTTAAAACTCCCACAGATGCACTATATATTATCACGCATTACTTGTAACTGCCTAGCACCTGGCTGACATCGTATAACTCCTTTCCCCTACCCACTATCCAAACTCCTCTTTAAAACTCCCACATGTGCGCTATATATTATCACATGTTACTTGTAACTGCCTAGCACCAGGGTGACATATTCTAACTCCTTTCCTCTACCTGCTATCCAACCTCTTTAAAACTCCCAGAGATGTACTATATATTACCACACATTACTTGTAACTGCCTAGCACCTGGCTGACATATTCTTTTTATTTATTTATTTTACATTTGTTGACCGGGCTAGTCTGGCTGGATACATGTCCATTTTCAGCAGAGGCCCGAGGAGAAAAGCTCCACTAAATACTAAGTACATTACAAAAAAATCACAAGCGTTTAGAAGTAAAAAATTAGAAAATCATAACAACACACAGAATGCAAGATAGTTACAAAGAGAGGCACATTTCCAATGAGCAGTTAATACCATATTACCAATTTTACATAAAAATGTACCTAGTTCGATTAGTACAGTAAAAGGAGAAGAAATCAGACAGGTAGTAAAGGGAAGAGAGAAGGAGAGATATAGTATAAGAAAGAAAAAAGGTTAGCCTGGTGTACTGCAGGAACAAAGCCAATGATTTAGGTAGTACAGTTTAATTTTCTGTTTGAATTGAGGTAGGGATGTGGTCAAAGTTATGTCACAAGGTAAGAGATTCCAGCTTCTACCTATAGTGTTAGTGAAAAGAGAACAGCCTGCTGTGTTGTTTGCCTTTATTGATTTAGTCATAAGTTTATTAGAGGAGTTCAGATTATTATATGGTATTAGAAGTTGAGAGAGTATAGGGGTGTTGTCAGGTAGGTGTAATATGTTGTGGGCTATAGTGAGTTGGGGAATTTTTAGGTAGTTTTGAAATTCGAGCCAGCCAAGTTGTTTTAAATTTATACAGTGGTGGGTCCTAAAGGGGTTACTAGTGGCGAAACGTGCTATGTTATTATAGCAAGTTGCAAGTTTGTTAAGACTGTTTTTCTTGAGGTTGGTATAAATGGGGGAAGCATATAGGAGAGTAGACAGGAGATGGGTTTGAGCAATTTTGGTTCTTGTTGCTGGGGTTAGAAAAGGTTTAATACGATATAGGGATCCAATTTTTCTGTTAACAACCTTGATGGTGTTGTTAATGTGCTGATCGAAGGAAAGATGATTGTCAATGGTTATTCCTAGAAGTTTAGTAGTTGGGTCAGGTGAGATGATAGTGCCATTATTAGAAGAAATGGTAAAGTTTAAAGGGGGGGACCGAGTGGTGGGGGGGAAGAGGAGGAGTTTAGTTTTTGCATTTAGTAGGAGAAACCGCTTTTAAAACCAAGTTTCTACTTTGTTAAAGGTATTTTCAAGGAGGTCAGTTCAGTAGAAGAAGGTGCGAATCATCTGCATATTGTATGCAGGTAGCTTGTGGTATAGCAGTCTGAAGATCGTTTATAAAGAGGGAGAACAGAAGTGGACCTAGAATGGAGCCCTGGGGAACTCCGATGGAAATGGGCAAGAGAGATGAGATATGGTTTTCCCAAAGTACTGCTTGTTGTCTGTTGTTAAGATAAGATTTAAACCAATTAGTGGCTAGTTTATCACAAGGAAGAGATTCAAGAATATTGATTAAGAGAGAGTGGTTAACCATGTCGAAAGCTTTTGAGAGATCAATGAAAAGAGCGGAGGAGAGAGAATGGTTGTTTCGATTTTTGTTGATAGTATCTACAAAGGAGAGAAGTGCAGTGGTGGTACTATGATGGGGTCTGAAACCATGCTGGCAGTTTGCTATTATGTTGTGGAGAGAAAGGTGGTGTACCAGTTGCTGGTGAATACATTTTTCCATTATTTTTGCAAGGGGTGAAAGAAGGGCAATTGGTCTAAAGTTGGAAAGGTCAAGGGAGTTTCCACCTTTATGTAGTGGTATAATATAGGAGACTTTCCATATATTAGGGATGGTTCCTTCTTGGATAGTTCTGTTGATGAGTAAGGATATAGGATAAGCAATTTCTTTAGCAGCTTTCTGAAGGAAAAGAGGGAGCTTGTCAGCAGAAGGGGTACAGGGTTTCAGTTTGTGAATGAGTTTGAAGATGAATGAGGTAGATATAGGTTTTAGAGAGAAATTGAAGGAAGAGGTAGTTATGTTAGGTGGTATATGAGAGTTGTTAGTGTTCATTTGTTTGGCTAGGGTTTGAATAGTTTCAGAGAAAAAAGAGTTGAAAGCATTGGCAGTTTGGAGAGGGGTTTCTGGGTCAGCATTTAGTGGGGAAGGAGTTTTAGCAGTTCCTGGGGAAAGAAGTCTATTTACTGATGACCAGAACTGTTTAGGGTTGTTAATATGAGTTTCCTGGAGGTTACAGTAGAAGTTTTTCTTGTCAAAGATTATTGATTTTTTTGCTAAATTCTGGTAACTAAGTCAGGGTTTAGTTTATTACATCTCCAAGTTGTCCATGCTTTGTTTCTAGCAAGCATGAGTTTTTTTGTGTTGGTAGTCAGCCATGGGGCAGATTTGGTCTTTACTCTAATAGAGCGTTCTGGTGCATGAGAATCAAGTATAGATAGGAATGTAGAATTAAAGAATAATACTGCTTCCTCCAGGGGGAGTGATTTTAAGCAATTCCAATTACATGCTCTTAGTTCGGCTTTAAAAAGGTCTATGTTAAAGTGCTTGACTGATCGAATTAGCCTTGTATTTGGGAGGTTAATAAATTCTGATTTTTGTCTAGTAATGTAGGTTAGGCAGTGGTCGCTGATGTCATCAGGCATAATACCTACCTTATAATGTGTCTTATCTTTATTAGTTAGTATCCAGTCTAATATACTCTCTTTCTTACTGGGCTTATTGACTCTTGTAGTTGAGGTAATACTTTGTGAAAACCCATGTAGGTTAATAAGGGAGGTGGGATTGACTGTATTTATAGTGTTCCAGTCTATGTTAACGTCACCAAGAATTATGGTTTCTTGGGGGTAGTTGGTAGAAACCCAGCTTAAAAAGTCTTCTAGTATAGGAATGTTATTACCTGGGGGAAGATACAAACAAATAATGTAAATAGATTTTTTGGGGTTAAGTTGGAGTTTAATAATGATGGTTTCTGTTTTGCTATTTAGGTTTGGGCATTCTGGTTGAATAGATATGTTAAGTTGATTTTTGAAGAGTATTGCTACTCCTCCACCCTTACGTTTTAAGCGGTCATGTCTTATTATGTTATAACCCTGGGGTACAATCTCTGAGTCTTTTGTGCCTGGGGTAAGCCAGGTTTCAGAGAGGCAAAGGATGTCAAATGAGTGGAAATCTAAGAGGGCATGGATAAAAGGTATTTTGTTATTTATGCTTTGGATGTTAAGGTGTCATATAAGGAAGTTATTGTTGGGGTTAGGTAAGTAGTTTTGGGGAGGTGGTGAGGTAGGGCCAGGGTTGGGGTGGATGTCTCCATCTAGTAGGGTAGGATTAATAAGTTTTGTTAAGTAGTTCTTATTTAGAATAGTTAGTGATTTTGTTTTTTTGCAAGATAGTAGGGGGTAGGTAAGGTGATGTTGCCTATGGTATTTAGATAGATGATAACTAGGGGTGGAATTGACATTAGGGTAGGTTGTGAATGTGAGTCTAGTAGAGGTGTGTTTATGTATGGAGATAAGAGAGTTATCCAGTGAAATTTCAAGAAAGGTGAGTTGGTATGTTGAAAGAAGGGTGGTTATGATTAAGATAGAGAGTAAAGGCATAGTTAGTGTGTAGGTAGGCATCATTTAGTAATTAGAGAGGTGAGGAGGTAGATGGGAAAGTGTAAAGGGGAGATAAAAGAATGTAGTAATCAATAGAGGGGATAGTCTGTTGTTTAAAGCAGTAGGTAGATAAGAAAGGATTTTATAGTGAAAAGAGAAAGAAAGGCTGGAGAGGAAAGAAAGTGTAAGGAGAGAAGTCTAGGTAATAGTGAAAGGTAATAGATGTATGGTCTTAGGGCAGAGATAGAGAAGGAAGGGATGTACTAAGGCTGGGGAACAATTTGGCGGGAAGGAGAGTAATAGGATAGGAGGGCTAGGGGTGTGGCTATAGAGCTATAAGTGCAGGACCCTGGGGTGGGTGGGAATTGGGGGGGGAGGGGAGCGGAGTGACTCAGGGGCGAACGGAGCGGGTAGAAACAACTGAAGGTGTAGTCAGGAGACAATCAGCAAAGCAGGTGAGAATATAGGAGCAGCGAGAGTCAGTAAGGAAGGGGTAAGATAGGAACCAGATACCAGAGGGGATAGGAGAAAGGTAAGGAGGATTATGACAGAAAAAATACTGAAGGAGTTAGGAGGAAATGGGTGAGGTGTAATAGAGGAGAGTAGGGCAGGTTACTGGAGAGATATCAGCACAGTAGGCAAGGAGAATAGGCAGACAGTAAGGAAAAAAAAATAGAGGTAGAGGGGTGGAAAACCAATTTAGCAGAGCAGACTAAGGAGGGCTAATCAGGGGAATAGGAGGAAGCAAAGAAGAAAGAGAGTGAGTAGAGCGCCACCTAGTGGCTGGTGTAGGTAAATGAAAGGGAGAACGGGGAAAATACAAATAGGACAAGGGAATGAAAAAAAGTAAGAAAATGAGGGCAGGAAAAGGTGAAAGTGAGGGGGGTTTGGGGGGATAAGAGGGGAGAGATACTAAAAGAGGAGAGGTACTGGCTGCTAGGCACACAAGCGCAGGCAGAGTATTGGACTCTGAAGGTGGACCTATACAGAGGCTAATGAGGCAAGAAAGCGAAGCCCAAGACCTACTTTCAGTTCCTTGACTGTAGATTAATATGGGAGGCAGGCAGTCTTTCAGTCACTGTATGCAGGGCCAGGATCATCCAACAGCAGTAGGGCTTAAAGCAGGACAAGATTCAGTAGGGATTGTGCTATTAACTTCTGGGGGAAAGAAGAATAACAGACTTAGCATAGGTGTTAAATTGAATAGGTACAAAACAAAGCCAACTAGTAAGTAATAACAGAGGTACAACAGCAAAATTATCAAGCAGTCTAACAGCAAATTCTAACTCCTTTCCCCTACCCAGTATCCAACCTCCTCTTTAAAACTCCCACAGATGCACTATATATTATCACACGTTACTTGTAACAGCCTAACACCTGGCTGACATATTCTAACTCCTTTCCCCTACCCACTATCCAACCTCCTCTTTAAAACTCCCACAGATGCACTATATATTACCACATGTTACTTGTAACAGTCTAGCACCTGGCTGACATATTCTAACTCCTTTCCCCTACCCACTATCCAACCTCCTCTTTAAAACTCCCACAGATTCACTATATATTATCACAAGTTACTTGTAACTGCCTAGCACCTGGGTGACATATTACAACTCCTTTCCCCTACCCACTATCCAACCTCCTCTTTAAAACTCCCACGGATGCACTATATATTATCACACATTACTTGTAACTGCCTAGCACCTGGCTGACATAGTCTAACTCCTTTCCCCTACCCACTATCCAACTTCCTCTTTAAAACTCCCACAGATGCACTATATATTATCACATGTTACTTACTCACTGCCGTCTACTCCCCACTGTCCCGTCTATACCCATTAACTCTCCCATAGACTAAGTTGAAAAGCTTTCCCTTAAAATGTCAATGCACCTCATATGAACTTGTCTATATTCTCCTCCTTTTTTAGTTTTCCTTTCTTGTCTTATCTTCTACTAAACATACTGTATGAACAACCATCATATGTTGCTACCTGCTATACTTTTAATTGTATGTCTGAATCTCTATGTTTATGTAAATATCTTACGCAATCATATATTATTATCTGCTATATTCTTATAAGTGAATGTGTAAACTACAGTGCTCATGTAAATGTCTTATGTATAGTATGTTAGCAATTGTTATGGAGCTTTTCTCCCCGAGCCTCCACTGGAAATGGACAGCTTTGTCCAGTCGGACCTCCTCGGTAAACAGATGTAAAATAAAATAAGTGAAATCATTTTTTTTAAGATGAATTCCAGGAATTTGTTGGGATTTAGCGAACTTGCTTTTAAATGCCTCAGCATATGTTGGTTTATGGGTTGGGTCAGTACTGAGGTTGGTGTGATGCTTACAATACTGACAACCTGATTATTTTCAGTGCTTTTGTGTGAGAGTCTTGCCTCCAGTGACACTGTATAATTTTTATCTACCAAGCTGGCAATGCACATCCCTGGTGGCAAGTCTTTTTTAGATGAACTACCAAGGGGTGGTACAGCAGGGGTTTACAACAGGCTGACTCGGGCATTGTGAAGGCAGAAGCTATAGTTAAGCTATGTATGATTGAATTCATGTGGCAGTGTTCCTCGGCACATAAATAAATTGCTATTTGTGCAACTGAATACTTGGAAAAGCTACAGGGGAAATTAGTTTCTAAGTGCCCAAGTTTATATAAGGCACTGCTAAATGCCACTGTGCAATAAGTAACAGAATTTACAGACTCAAAGAATAGTGACTAAACCAACAAAAACAAAAAACTCTCCAGCAATTGAAACAATCTCACTTTAAGCCTCTGTGTGTGTATTTTAAGTACTTATCTTAGCCTAGATGGCATGGGATGCAAGCCAAGCACTGAGAACATAGACAAGGATGCCAAGCATTTATGAGGTCTGAGGAATGGGGCTAAGAGCTGTGCAAATGCAATAAATTTCTGGGCTCAAAGCAAAGTGATTAATCCAATTAAAAATCCATTTGAGGTCTGGTTACTGAAACAATCTCACTTTAAGCTTCCTTGTGTGTTTGCCAACTTGGACAGACCAGGCTACCTTTCATTTTCTACTAAAATTGCAGTCCCAGTCTTCTTAATGTAAAACACATACTTTATTTAGCTAAAAGTGAAGAGGTACCAGAAACAAATCAAACAACAAGCTTCAACAAGTAATTACAATGTGATTCTAAGGCAGACAAGCCAGTAGTGAGGAACACATCCTTTAAGGTGATTTCAAAGTACACTAGTAGTCGCTAGGCTAAAGAAAAGCAAATACATTTTACTCTGATGAAATTCAGGAAATTGTAATAAATAATTTGAAAATAAAGCAGTAGTTTACAAAAATAACTTAGAAAACTGCAATATGTCAACTTAAGTTCTTATCCTAGCCTGTATGGCACCAGATGCAAGCCAAACACTCTAAGAACAGAGGTGAGGATACCAAGTGATCAGCCATCTCTAGTAGAGATTCTATGTGTTATGTATACACACTCATCATGCGGCACTAATGCAATATGCATTGAGCAATCAAATGTACTATGCACATCTTTAGCTGTTCAATCAACACGGGGTGTTATGCCAATGCCATCATCTTACTCTTTGCAGTTATTTCATTATCACTGGTAATGGCATGGTGCAATATGTGCTGCACAACACCCATATCCATTTGCAAGGTGACATCTTTGCAGGTAGATACAGTAGCAAGTATTCCAGCTATTACATGGCAACCAGTTCCTGTGTAAACCTATATGACAAAAAAAGTGTTGTTGAGTGTACACTGAACACATTATTTCATCGCAAACATGTCAAACATACTTTAAGATTGTATGTGTTTTGTGTGTCTGAGTGTATGTCCTAATAATGGAAGTCTATTCAAAGCAGCCTTCCAGGGAAAACTCAATGCAGTTCACACACCTGAAGACTGATTTAAAATGCATGTTGCAAATATGACCATGTTATCATAATGCTCACTACCACTGTATGACACTGAGCTGGCCTATATCCAAGGGACACATTTGCTGATCTAGACACAGTGTCACTGGCTGATGATGACCACACCTGAGGTCTCAACTATGTTGCTGCAGATATAATAATAAGCAGATCAGTGAACACAGCTACAGAAATAAAGCAGACACAATGTGCCACTACTGGAAATTGTTTTATGAGCTGCATGCAGTGACCTGTATCATATCCAGACAGAGCAACCTGTATGTCATGTTTTATGTTATAGACTAGCCTCCTTGGCATGAAATGTCTCATTGGCTCACAGCCATCTGTGGTCCCTATCTTTACTCAGGCCAGAGTGATTATACATTTGCTTGCAGTTTCATATACATTAGGTATTCTTCTCCTCTATAATAGAGCAAGTGGCTGCCTCCAGTGACTTCAGTCAACTTTCACATGCTGTGATCCCACAATCAGGTTTTGTGGACACATTGTCCTAACATACCAAACAGGGTTGCTGTATTATGTAGTTAATATTTAGTTTGCTGGTAAGTACAGTAGTCCAAGGTAATTTTTCAAGCACAAGCAGGACCATGTTGACAGAAAGAAAAACAATAGATACAATATCAGAGTACTACAAAATAATAAAAATAGCTAATATTCTGTGATAGTGGTAATCAAAACAGTAGAAGCAATATGATTACTATACAGTAACAATACTAAGGACATAGGTACATTTGACAATGTGGTAATGGTAAATAGGACCTGCATGTAAACAAGTGATGGGCTAAAATTTATTTATTTATTTATTTATTGCATTTGTTTACCGGGAAGGTCCACTGGACCAGAGATGAGCCCATTTTCAGTGGACCCCCGGGGAGAAAAGCTCCACATGTAATTACATAAAAGAACATATAATACAGAATACATCAGGCAGTGGTAGTACATTAGATAAGTGAATAAGAGCATACAATAATATGACATGAATTACAATACAGTAGTGAGGTGATAACATTGTATAACATGGTGACATTGGTAGAAAATTGTTAAAATCATGGTAGAAGTATAAAAATAGAAGGTGTGGATGGCAGGTAAGGTTGTTAGATGAGAGAGAAGATTGTATAAAGGAAAAGGAGGCAGAAGGCTTAGAGTAGAGATAAACACATGAAACTAAAGAATACTGTCAGAGTATACTTTCCATATACAATAACAACATATGTTTCACCTCACTGCAATGTTCCCCAGTCTTTTGATACTAAATGGCCACAGTATGCTGCTTACCATACATAGTGGGACCTGTGCAAGTAGGAAATACTTGTTCATGTTGTTGCTGCTATTCATGTGCACTATCATAGCACACCCCATATGTTAATACTTTATAGTGTTACCTAGAGGTGAATATGTCCATGTCATATGCATATCCTCTGTATGTGAAACTGGCACTTTACAGTGCTTCCTGGACTGTAAATGCACCTACTCTGCCACAGTGGTTATAAGTAGCCCTCAGTACTACCTTGACAACAGGTATATTTGCACCTCTTCCCAAAAGATTGTGGAACACAGCTTTGCAATCTGTTGTTTAGTTGAGCGTAAAGGCTGCCTAAAAAAGTTATGCCCAACCCCCCCAATGTGTCCCAGGAGTAGCTACTACTACTTTATTGTGTTATCTGTTTAGTCAGTGTGTTCCCCTTTAGTAGTTATTGGTACTTTACAGTTTTACCTGATATGTATTTATGATCAGTACCACAGCAGGAATACCTACAATACATTAGATACGCTTAAGTAATGTAAAAGTATGGCTGCTTTCTTGTGTGATGCACATAAAGGCACACAGCAGCAGTTTTTGTAACATAACCTGCATTAGCTATACCTAACACTTTCTACATGCAGCAGTACTCTATAACAGGTATACAATAGGTTCAGTCCCAGTAACAGTTGTTGACTACATTAGCAGTGTGCATTAATGGCTGAATGCTAGTGTATAATAATGCATGCTACAGCACAGAGACCTAGAGTGTTATGCAGTGCACCTCCATTGGAGGTCCTGATGGAGAGATGAAAAGTCAGCAAGCAAAGGAGAGTAGTAATGCCGAAACTGAATTCATCAACAAGTCTTGGTGAGTACCTTCGCAAGGTGAACCATGTTTTTCACAAAATCTCACCGAGGCGACACTGATATATAGACTGTATTTATATAGCATATATCATGGACAGAAGCAAATCAAAAATTAAAAAAGATAGCTGAATGCACAAGACCCAGGATAGAAAAGTGCCCAATCCTGGTAGGTGCACTGGTGCCAGGACTGGAAAAAATGACAGGGAAGAATCCTCAAAATACAGAAACATTCATACAATGAGGCCAAGCCAGGCTCAGGGGGATGATGGCCCCCCTGTTGTAGAAGGAAGTAGCAGTCCACAAAAATGACAAAAACTGATTGGCCAACGAAGAGCCATAAAGATGATAGAGTGGACTATTGAGGAAAAGAAAGAAAGAAATTATGTATTGTTACTATTATGCAAAAAGCCCAGAATTTCAAGATACATGATATACAAAATGATTAAGAGAGAAATTAGAGGAAAGAAAAATACTTTCCCAGGAAAAAATGTCCCAAGCTTCAAATAAAAATGTGTGTTCATCAATACAACAGACTTTTGAAAAACAGTTTATAGATCAAGAAACTCTGATCTGTTTGGAAAAAGAAGCATCTGAGGAAGTGAAAAAATATAAACAACAAAACCTAGAGATATTTGAAAAATATAAAAAAGAAATATGGACATGGGAAAGAAAGAGAGATTTGATATGGTGCAATATTTATGCAAAGGAGAAAACCAAGTTACCTAATTTAGAAAAGCAGTCTCAAAGATATTCGAAGAGAAATACAGGCAAAGGCATCCAGATATGGAAAATTTCAAAGTAAAAAAATTAATAGCACAATGGTGTAATGTAGAAAAGACGATTAGTAAAGCAGAAGTTAAAGAAATAGAAGTTGAAGTTATGGAGTGCCTACAAAGTAAAGGATTTAGTGTAGAAGGTCTAAAACAGACTACATCACAACATGATGGAGTGAGTCCCCAGAATAAGGAAAAGCAAGAAGATCAAGAGACACGTGAAGAAGAAATATGGACAGGGGAAAGGAAAAGAGATTTAATATGGTGTAATATTTATGCAAAGGAGAAAGCAAAACTAACCAATACAATAAGAGCAGCACCAAAGATATTTGAAGAAACATGTAGGGAGAGGAATCCGGATATGGAAAACTTTACAATACAAAAAATAAGAAGAGGAAAAGTAGAAAAAGAGATTAATAATGGAGAAGTCAGAGAAATAGAAATTGAGGTTATGGAACAGCTGCCTGCAAAGAGAAGGATTCAGTGTAGTAAATCAAATACAGAAAGCACCACAACAGGATAGAGAAATGGATATCCAAATTAATGGGAAACCAGTGGAACAGGAAGTAACTGGTGAGGTGCCAAATCAAGATGTTTTGGAGCCTTCCACAGGAAACCAGTATAAATGTTCATTTGAAGCTAGACAGCAAGTAAAGAACAGGAAACTGTGGAAACTCTGATGCAGTCAGTGTTGAAGAGTGATAGGCCAGTGAGTTCCCATATGACAGAACAACAGATGACATAGGATGAAATTGAAGAGAATATGCCACAGGAAGATGCTATAGAACTTTCTATAGAATGTCCTCAGGAAACGTAAAACAAGGGATGTGCCCTCAGTATGAAAGAAAATAAGTTAAGAGAAGAGTTGCTTGATTTAATAGACAAAGACAGATATATCAAGATCAATGAGAGAAATAGATTGCAGAAAGTTAATAAACCCCCAAAAGTCAGAAGCTTGATAAAACAAATGAACACAATAATTAGGACTGTCCATAGAGATCCATGCAATATAACAGAAGTAAACAGAATATATTACTGTGCTGCTAAATTAATAACTCATAAAGTTCTACCACAGGAACACAGGGTAGTGAGGGAAAAGAGGGGGTGAAAGTGAATACCATCATGGAAATATCGAATAGAGAAAACTATAAAGCAGCTAAGACAAAAAGTCTCATTGTTAGAAGATTAAAAAAGAGGGAATAGAACAACAAAAATACTAAGAAATATACATGTGATAACCCCACAAAAAATTAATAAACTTAATACTAATCACTCGCTTAGTGCCCACACTGTTCTAGTCAATCAGCAGATATCCTTCATGTTTTGTGGGAGTGCAGCAAAGTACAAAATCTATGGTGTTCATTAAGAGATGGGCTTGAAAAAATGGGTTACGAAAAGAGCACCCTGTCATGGGAAATGGCTATACTACACATTAATACAAACAATCTCCCAAAAATCATACAGCACGTCCTCATCACAATTTGTGCTCTTATTAAATTCTGCATCTCAAAAAACTGGACTCTTGCATCCCTCTTTCATGGAAGGCTTCAGCAACTTAGCCATTAAATACATCTCTTCCCACAAATTACTATACTGGGGATGCACAAGCCAGTGCATTTCTTTGTGCCGGTCCCAAGCCCGGATAAATGGGGAGGATTGTGTCAGGAAGGGCATCTGGTGTAAAACTTTGCCAAAACATTTCATGCAGTCACCAAGAAAACTTTTTATACCAGATCGATCGAGGCCCAGGTTAACAATGACTGCCACAAGTACTGTTAGCCTACAGGGTGCTGGCAGAAATTGGGCTACTGTTGGCCGAAGGAGGAGAAGACGTGGAAGACATGGCCGAAGGCAGGAGGAGAGGAGAAAGGCTAGGACTGTGGTAGTGAGGGTCAGAACTTTGAATGTTGGCAGTATGACTGGTATAGGGAGAGAGCTAGCTGATATGATGGACAGAAGGAAGGTTGGTATATTGTGTGTGCAAGAGACCAGATGGAAGGGGAGTAAGGCTAGGTGTATCAGAGGTGAGTTCAAATTGTATTATCATGGTGTGGATGGGAGAAGAAATGGCATAGGAGATATTCTGAAGGAACAGTATGCTGAGAGTGTTTTGGAGGTGAAAAGAGTGTTGGATAGAGTGATGTTTATGAAGCTGGAAATTGATGGTGTAATGATGAATGTTGCTAGTGTGTATGCTCCACAAGTTGGGTGCGCAATGGATGAGAAAGAAAAATTTTGGAGTAAATTGGATGAAGTGTTGATGACTGTACCCAAGGGTGAGAGAGTGGTGATTGGAGCAGATTTCAATGGGCATGTTGGTGAAGGGAACAGAGGGGATGAGGAAGTGATGGTAGGTATGGTGTTAAACAAAGGAATGCAGAAGGTCAGATAGTAGTGGATTTTGCGAAAAGGATGGACATGGCTGTGGTGAATACGTATTTTAACAAGAGGGAGGAGCATAGGGTGACATACAAGAGTGGAGGAAGATGCACACAGGTGGATTATATCTTATGTAGGAGGGCCAGTTTGAAGGAGATTGGAGACTGTAAAGTGGTGACCGGAGAAAGTGTCATTAGGCAGCATAGGATAGTGGTTTGTAGGATGACGTTGGTTATCAAGAAGAAGAGGAGGAGTGTGAGGGCAGCACCAAGGATCAAGTGGTGGAAATTGAAAAAGGATAATTGTGAGGTGGAGTTCAGGGATGAGTTAAGGCAGGCACTGGGTGGCAGTGAAGAGTTACCAAATAGCTGGGTAACTACAACAGAGCTAGTAAGGGAGACGGCTAGAAAGGTGCTTGGTATCACATCTGGACAGAGGAAGGACGACAAGGAGACATGGTGGTGAAATGAGGAAGTACAGGAGAGTATACAGAGAAAGAGGTTGGCAAAGAAGAAGTGGGATTGTCAGAGAGATGAAGAAAGTAGACAGGAGTATAAGGAGATGAGATGCATGGCAAAGATAGAGGATAAGGCATATGAAGAGTTGTATGAAAGGTTGGACACTAAGGAGGGAGAAAAGGACCTGTACCGATTGGCTAGACAGAGGGACCGAGCTAGGAAAGATGTGCAGCAGGTAAAGGTGATAAAGGATAATGAGGGAAACATACTCACAAGCAAGGAGAGTGTGTTGAGGAGATGGAAAGAGTACTTTGAGGGGTTGATGAATGAAGAGAATGAGAGGGAGAGAAGGATGGATGATGTAGGGATAGTGAATCATGAAGTACAGTGGATTAGCAAGGAGGAAATAAGGATAGCTATGAAGAGGATGAAGAATGGAAAGGCTGTTGGCCCAGATGACATTCCTGTGGAAGCATAGAGGTGTTTAGGTGAAATGGCAGTGGAGTTTTTAACCAGATTGTTTAATGAAATCTTGGAAAGTGAGAGGATGCCTGAGGAATGGAGAAAATGTGTTTTGATACCGATTTTTAAGAATAAGGGTGATGTGCAGAGCTGTAGTAACTACAGAGGGATAAAATTGATCAGTCACAGCATGAAGTTATGGGAAAGAGTAGTGGAAGCAAGGTTAAGAAGGGACGTGATGATTAGTGATCAGCAGTATGGTTTCATGCCAGGAAAGAGCACTACAGATGCGATCTTTGCTCTGAGAGTGTTGATGGAGAAGTACAGAGAATGTCGGAAGGAGTTGCATTGTGTTTTTGTAGACTTAGAGAAAGCATATGACAGGGTGCCTAGAGAGGAGTTGTGGTATTGTATGAGGAAGTCAGGAGTGCCAGAAAAGTATGTAAGAGTGGTACAGGATATATACGAGGGTAGTATGACAGTGGTGGGGTCTGCGGTGGGAGTGACGGATGCGTTTAAGGTGGAGGTGGGGTTACATCAAGGATCAGCTCTGAGCCCTTTCTTATTTGCAATGTTGATGGACAGGTTGACAGAGGAGATCAGACAGGAGTCCCGTTGGACTATGATGTTTGCAGATGACATTGTGATCTGTAGTGAGAGTAGGGAACAGGTGGAGGAGACCCTGGAGAGATGGAGATATGCTCTAGAGAGAAGAGGAATGAAGGTCAGCAGGACTAAGACAGAATATATGTGTGTGAATGAGAGGGAGGATAGAGGAATGGTGAGGATGCAAGGAGTAGAGGTGGCGAAGGTGGATGAGTTTAAATACTTGGGGTCAATAGTTTAGAGTAATGGTGAGTGTGGAAGAGAGGTGAAGAAGAGAGTACAGGCAGGATGGAGTGAGTGGAGAAGAATGTCAGGAGTGATTTGTGACAGACAAGTACCTGTAAGAGTGAAAGGGAAGGTCTACAAGAGGGTAATGAGACCAGCTATGTTATATGGGTTGGAGACAGTGGCATTGACAAAAAGGCAGGAGTTTGAGCTGGATGTGGCAGAATTAAAGATGTTAAGATTTGCACTGGGTGTGACAAGGGTGGACAGGATTAGGAGTAAGTATATTAGAGGGTCAGCCCAGGTTGGAAGGTTTGGAGACAAAGCCAGAGAGGCACAATTATGTTGGTTTGGACATGTGCTGAGGAGGGATGCTGAGTATATTGGGAAAAAGATGCTAAGGATGAAGCTATCAGGTAACAGGAAAAGAGGAAGGCCTAAGATAAGGTTTATGGATGTGGTGAGAGAGGACATGCAGGTGGTTGGTGTGACAGAGCAAGATGCAGAGGACAGGAAGAAATGGAAACAGGTGATCTGCTGTGGCGACCCCTAATGGGAACAGCAGAAAGAAGATGATGATGAATCACCAAACACAAATATTACTGCAAATATTGGGAATAATTGCTGGATGTCATCCTTAAGAGGTGAAAAATATTACTCAATGTTAGAAAAGATCTTCTTATTATAAGGAGGTGGTAGAAAGTTTTAATCAGAACTTTTCTTTTTTCTTTTGTTGGTAATTAGTTGACTGCATAAGGATCTATCCCGTTTACAGGATACATTCTCTTTTTCCTTATCCCCCCATTGGCAATATCCCATTACTGGTTGTGCTTGTAGATCCTCACTTCTTACTTACGACTGGCTTTCTAACAAGTTGGTTGTTAGTGTGACCTGTTTGTACATAATGTATATAGGTTGTTGTTTCTGGTTTTTGTTATTGTTTGTATGTATTGTAAATGCATGTTTTTTTCCATTTGAAATGATGTGTATAATGGAAGTTTATTTTATTTTATTTTACTATTTCTGTTTGAAAAACTGAATAAAGAAATGTTTGAAAAAAAAAGAAAAAATATAGATGTGATAAAAACAATGTGCAGTATTAGAACAGACCAGGCTTTATTATGCACTGTTGGAGATATCAAACTAAAAATTCAAAACAGGAGGAAAGACTTAGAAGATATGAAGCTAAATATAAGGGTAAAGCTCAAAATAAGCAATTTATTGATGACCCAAAAAGTTTTATAGAGAATTGGGAAATAAGGTAAAAGGAACTGAAAGTTCGACAAAAAAAGAGGAAGTAGATACATTTTGGAGAAGTATCTATGAAGATCCTGTGGAACATAACAAAGATGCAAAGTGGATAGAAGAAGTAAAAGAAAGAATAAGAGGTTTAAAGGTACAGGATATGAAATGGGATGAAGTAACAACCAGAGAGATTGAAACAAAGTTTTGAAAAGCCTCTAACTGGAAAACCCCAGGCCTAGATGCAGTACTTAACTTTTGGCTGAAAGAATTAATTTCTTTGCACGAGGATTTAGCCGTGAGTAAGAACTATTTATATGCGCACCCCGAACACACACTGCACTGGTTAATAACAGGAAAAACACTTAAGAGTGAACCTGCAGGCTACCCTAAAAATTATAAACCAATAACTTGTCTTTCAATGACGTATAAACTATACACGGGAATTGACACCAAAAGAGCTTATAGTCATTTAGAAGAAAACTCAATTATGGCAGTAGAACAAAAGGGCAATAAAAGAAAGTCATATGGAACAAAGGATCATTTGTTGTTAAACAAAGTTGTAGTGGAGAACTGTAAGAAGGGGAAGAATCTAAGTATAGTATGGATTGACTACAATAAAGCATTTGATAGTATCCCACATTCATGGATAAAAGAGTGCTTAAAAATGTATAAGATACATCCTACACTGATTTACTATATTATAGTAACCATGAAACAGTGACAGACCACTTTGCAATTAAGCCATGATAAAGGACAGATTATTATCCCAGGGATAAAAATTCAAAGGGGAATATTCCAGGGTGACTCGTTGTCACCATTACTATTCTGCCTTGCCATTAATCCATTAAGCTGTTTACTTAACAGCTTAGGCCGTGGCTACAATTTGGCTCCTAGAAAACAACAAAGTCTAATGACTTCTCATGTTCTCTTTGTCAATGATTTAAAACTGTATAGCTCATCAGATGAGGAACTGAAAGCACAGCTGCAGGTAGTCCAAATTTTTCTCAGATGATATTGGAATGCCATTTGGTTTTGATAAATGTGCAAAAGCAACCTTTAAAAAAGGAAAACTGCAGCACCAGGAAAACATCAGTTTGGGACAAAAATGTGATATAAAAGAACTTGAGCAAGAGGGAGTGTGTAAATACTTTGGAATTGATGAAGGATCAGCAATAAAACATGAACAAATGCAAATAAAACTTAGTAGGGAGTACTTTAAAAGACTTAAATTAATCCTGAAAACAGCATTAACATCTAGGAACAAGATCCAAGCTATAAATCAATTTGCTCTTCCTGTCCTAACTTATAGTTTTGGAATGACTGACTGGCCCCAAAAAGTATTGAATAGACTGGATATTAAAACAAGAAGGATGCTTCATGCTCACCAAATGATTTATAAAAATCAGTGTATACCAAGATTATATATTCCCAGTTCCGAAGGCTGGATGGGCCTCCTTGAAATTGATTACATGTATAGATCTGCAATTGTGGGACTCCACACTTATCTACTGACCTCACAAGATCCAAATGTAGTGAAAGTTTTGAAACATGAGAAGAATAAACCTAAGATGACAGCTCTCCTTAATTTAGCAGAAGCATATCAATGTTAAGAAGAAATGGAAATCAAACCAGAAGTGGATAAAAAACAGAATAAAGAATATAAGGTGAAGGACCAGATGAGAAGGCAAGAAATGTGGAAAAAACATAAATATAGGTGCAAGTATAGAAAACTTCTGGAAAAGTCTCATGTTGATCAAGAACGAATGCAGGAATGGTTAAGGGGAGGTGAAGTCACATCAAGAAGTGAAAGATTAATATTGTCAGCCCAAGAGAGTGGGCTATGTACACACTGGTTTACAAAGTCCATTGAACATGTGGGAGAAAGAGACATATGTAGGTTTTGTAAAACCGAATTGGAAACAGTCACACACCTTGTTGCTGGTAGTGACACACTAATGGCAGAGGGACTGTATACTGAAAGGCATAATAATGTGGAAAGACTGTTACACTGGTGATTGTGCAAATATTATGGTATCGAAGTGGCTGAAAAACACTGGAAACATGAGCCACAAAGAATCATAGAAAATGATGAAGTTTATATCACATGGGATTACCCAATACCAACAGTTCAAAAGATAGATGGTAGAAAACTGGATATAGTGGTCCAAGAAATGAAGACAAAAGTAGCATTGATCATTGAAATCGCCACACCTAGTGACTACAGTGTCTTGCATACAGAGAGACACAAAGTCATAAAATACCTTGATCTGCAGGCAGAAACGAGAGCCATGTAGAAGAAAGATATCATACCCAGAGAGTTCCAATAGTAGTAGGAGCAACTGGTCTTACAAAAAAGAATTTACAATCATATTTGGGCATGCTACCAATTCATGTAACACCGTACGAATTTCAAAAGGAGTCATTACTGGGCACATTGCGGGTGCTGCGAAGAGCACTTTTGGCTAACATCAAAGAGCGAAACAATACTAATTTCATGATCTTTAATCGTACTTTGACTTAGGAATGGGGTTCATTCCCATCATGGTATTAGAAACCCAAAAGACTTGGAGAAATTAAAAACAGCAGGCACCACATATTTATTTATTTATCGACTCTGATGACTTGGCTGTCCTCCAGACCCAATACCACTTTTACAAGAAAGCCCTGAACTGAACCACTACAGCAAATAAGGGAGACTAGCAAACTTATATATGCATATATTTCTCAAAACAGTAACAGAATAAGTTATGAAAAAAAGCAAAAGAAATGGATCTTAACAACATAGTGGCAAAAATATACCTAGGACCTTTAGGGCAGCTGGCTGTAATTCAAATCCAGCTGTGATCCAAGGCTTGTTTACCTTCGCAGCGGTGAGAGAACTGTGTTTGGCTGCAGGATCTAGTTACAGAGAGTAACTACTTGTATGTTTCTAGCCTTGCTAGTATTTTTCTCCCTCAGCTTCTGTTTTATAACTTGTCTTGAGTTGTATTCATCCAGGGTATTTGAATCAAGGCTCAGAACAATGTGTTAAGGCCTGAAAACTGAGAAAAAAAGATGCACTGATTTTTGGCATCCTCCGTGTGTTACAAACAACATTTAAAAAAAGTGAAGAAAAAAGCATTTATTTAATTTTTGCTTGCTTACTTCAGTTGCACTTATTGCCTGTGTTTTGATGCAAGTCCTCTGTACTTTTCTGCATTTATTTAGTTTTTAGCACAAAAGGGTTGGCTGGGAATGTAGAATATGTGGAATAGCTATGACTACTTAAACATGTCTATTGCCATAAAGTTTGTGTTGCAATAAGTGTGAGCATTGGGATTTAACTCCAGGATTTGTGCTCATACAGACAGCTAGTGCTGTATTTTTGCCTGTAAGTATGCTTATTGATTGTTTCTGTTTACTCTGGTGCAATGGATTTGTAGTCTGAGTTAGAATGCAACAGAGTATTGTGATTTATTACAATATCTGTGTTCATGAAAAGATCTACTACTCTATTTTTGACTAAAATACATTGCTAGTTATCTTTGCCTCTCCTGGTGCTATAGATTTGTGCTCTGATTCACAGTTGTACGACTAATTATGATTTACTGCAAGTTCTGTGTTACCTTTAGCTGCTCATATCCTAAGTTTTTTTACTAATACTGCTAAACATTGCCTGATATAGTTTGCACTTAAAAGTGCCCTCTACCTATTATACCTGATGGTATCCCTGCTTACTTGATACTGTTTGATACTGCCCCCCTGTCACTATGTTACTTAGCATTTATTTTCCCCTTGCTGTTTCCACCTGTGGATACATAACTGCTAACGTATCTGCCATTGTTTTACAGTTGGCTGTAATTCTAGCCCACCTGTGACACAGGGCTTGTAGTTCACATTCACATTAGAGAGAAAACTGTGTTTGGCTGCAGGATAGAGTTAAGGAATCTTATCTTATCCTTTGTGTATTGGGCTTCCAATTGAAATGCCGCACTCAAAATGCTGAATGCTGACAAGCCAAAAAAAAAAAAGACCAAAAACCCAGGAAAAGAGCCAAACTTAAAGATTCCCCTTCTGCTTTAAACGTTCCTGCACCCCTCACTTATATATACCAACTCTAAGATGACCATGCTAAAGAGAAAAGGGAATATTCTGGGAAATGGCCACCTCAGACAGTATAAGTATGTGTTTTGGTCAATCAGTCTCCATGCTGTGGGGCTCACTGTAGTGGGTCCTGACATTTCAGATGGTTGGCTGTATATCATCTTCTGTCATCCAATCAAACAATAAAACTGTTTCCCTTGAAATAAAACTGAAACTTGAGGTCCCAGCAGCTCACAGAATCTTTAGAATCTTCACTAAGGAAAACTTTCTACTTCTACACGATACTCTGGCAAATTTCATATCCCTCCAAACCTGGTAAACTCTGCTCAATATGCAAAAATATACACCACTAACTTGGTGGAAAAGCAGCTGTACCCTATATGAACAAGCACTTAGCTAACACTCAAAGTAAACCTCTTGGTGGAACCACAACATAACCAAGCTTCACAATAAAAGGAAGAGAACTGCAGTCAAATGTTAGAATGGAAACCCACAGCAGGCTCGATACATCATTATTAAAATAAATAAGCAACTCAGGAGTTTCATCAAAACCATCAATGCCAAGTCTAGCAAAGTTAGCAACCCATGCAAAGTATAATTATGAAGTCTTCTTTAGCTATATTCACAATCTTAAGAGCTCTACACAACATTGGATTGGTCTCCCTGTCTCACTGCTGCACTACAGCTTCTAAAAGGAAAGGTATTTTATGGCAGTTCAGTATAAAGCTGTTATTTTCAGACAAGGTGGTCATCCTGGTTTTCATTACAGCTCCTGACTGCTATGGCGTTCACACAGCTCCTGACTGCTATGGCGTTTGCCCTGCATCTGTTGGAATATCCTCCTTGATTTAATGCAAATGTACTAATTCAATGAAAGTTCATCAGACTGAACTATATGTGGCCATTGCTGTTTAATATCTTTATCAATGGGCAACAAAGTGTGAAATAGGCACAGATCTCAGTTTATTACATCATGCTGATTATAGACATTTACAGTGCTGCCTCATTAGATCTTCAGACTCTCACAAAGCAATCACTTAAATGTGTTGAGCATTGGTTATCTAGTTCACAACTATTTCTAAATGATGTGCATGTATATGTACATATATACACACATATATATATATATATATATATATATATATATATATTATATATATACGTATACATATACAGTGATCACTCTATCTATCTATCTATCTATCTATCTATCTATCTATCTATCTATCTATCTATCTATCTATATTCGACCTTGCAACTTCTTCTAAGCTAAACTCTGAATTCTGCATAATAACATTCAACAACAATCCTATTGAACAACTAAATTAAACAAAATGGATACTGTTTGGCATATTTGCATCCATCCTCATATATCCACTTCAGAAATATGAGCTATTCTATAACAATTCTATCCAACTGCAACAATACATAATGTTAGTATGCTAATTAGCTGAGTAACTAATTTAACTTTGTTAACAATGATGGAGTGCATAAATACATGGCTCATTTTCAGGATCAGTCTCAACAAAAAGCAAAGCAAACTGCAGCATGGCATACATACAGTCAATCACATATGTGTTACTAGTTACAATGCTGAACATTTTATTGATGAAAATAAGGCTGTTCATGCACAGCAAAAAATATACAGAGTGGAATAAAACAGGTTCATGGTATGCATAGTTTTACATAAAAATAAATGAACAAAAAACAGAAGATAACCTGATCATTGTAGGCTTTTTAACTATAAAGAGTAGTATCTGTAAGCAAGAGAGGATAGTGACATTCAGGAGTATCTATGTGTCTGGTGAATCCTGTGTGACAAGATAAATTACATGCAGTTTCTTTGCACAAAATTTGGATATTTGTTTAAGATTCTTTGGGAAGGACCCCCATGCTTGAGGATGTATGACTAAATAGACATGGCCTGTGCTGTGCAGACCCTTCTAAGAAAGAGAAGAAAAAGTAGGGAGAAGTGCAAGAATCGAAGATTGTAAGTCAAAGTCTATATGGTGAGGGAGTTAGTGAAGGATGTGAAGGATTCTAGGCTCGATAGTTTATAGGCTCAAAAAGTTAGAAGACGTGCAGCTCTTTCTGAGACTAGTAATGACACATAATGGGTGACTTCAGTCTCCATTTTGACGGCAGTTCAAATTCCATTTTGCATAATGGTTTAAGACAATTAGCTGTGAATATGATGGTTTATCAGCCAACAAGTCCAACATCCCAGTGTGGGAAACATGATGTCCTAAGTAGTACACTAAAAAGTCTTACTACACATATGAGTGAATGAGCCCTTTCTTGGAAACTGATGTATTGTTGCAGTTTTTTTGTCTTCCAAAACCACATGGGCATATATCAGTCTTACTGTATATCCCTCTTTTAAAATTTTAGACCCAAATAAAATTCATCTGAATATGCAGTGGGTATTTGGTCCTATGTCAGTTCACAGAGTGACTGTAACAAATCATTGTAACATTTCAAATTACAAGAAGACTTGGTATCAAAAGTATGAAAAGCAAACCTTAGTTATCACTTCGGATTCAAACCCAAGACCTCTAGTATTCTATGCTGGCATCACTGCCACTGGACCAACAAGATCCTCTGGGCAGATAGCTTTTGAATTTTCCCTTAAGATTTTTTTCCTTTCAGCAGGAAACCCTCAGCATTACAACCGCACGCGCGCGCACACACACACACACACACACACACACACACACACACACACACAGCACTCTGCTAAATACTAGGTGGATACACAAAGCTACAGCCAACAGAAGCAAAGCAAATATCGAGTCCTCTTGACTTCAGTTTTTTTCTTTTCCTCGAGGAATCCCCAGAAAACTGACAAAAGATGCAGAGGCCAGCTATCTTCAAGGACTGGCCTCATTATTCCATATACAAATGATTTTGTGTGCCAGAAACAATTATAACAGAAATAATCTCACTGAAGATGTATAGAGAAAAATAGTCACATCACAATTTGATGCAGACAATGCCTTTGGAAGACATATTCAATTCTAAATGTAGTCTAGGACCCATTTCTTCAAGCAATGAAAATCCACTGCCTCAATGCAATGGGCCATTGTTCAGAAGACCCTGAGTATATGACAAGATATAGACCATTTTAATTACCAAGGGAATTTACAACTATAAACATCACAGCAGTATATATTCCCTGTAGCGCAAATATTAAAAACACACTCTATATTATATAAGTCAGTTACTGAGATGCAGAATACTAACGTGGACTGTGTTTTCATCATTGCTGGTGACTTTAATCAGGCTAATTTGAAACAGGTATTACCACATTATTATCAATATGTGGATTTTGTTACTAGAGGAGAAAATATGTTGGACTGGGTTTACACAAACATCAAACAGGCATTTAAAACAGTTTCTCATCCTCACTTTAGGAATTCAGATCATCTTTCTGTTATGTTAATTCCAGCATACAGGCCATTATTAATTAGAGGTAAACCAACAGTGAAGCAGATAAGGATTTAACCAGACGGAGCAGTCTCAGTACTCCAAAACTGTTTTGAGTGTATGGACTGGAATGTGTTTAGAGAGGATGCTACAGCTAAACAATGTGTTAATATGAGGGAGTATGCTGAGTCTGTGATGAGATTTATGTCACTCTTCCAGTCAGAATAAAACAGACGAGCCTTCATGGGTTTTGTTAAAGCAGCTTTATTATGTACAAACAGATCAGGATTGAGGCTTAATAACTTTAACTTAGACAAACTTCTAAAGAAACTAGCTATCACACTCATGCATGCTCACTTTCTGGCTGCACTCTCAAAATGATACTGAAACTAGCATGTGCTTGCTATTTATATGCACGTGCTGTCCTTGAAATGCTTCTTAAAGGTACAACACACACACACACACACACACACACACACACACACACACACACACACACACACACACTATTCTGCATCCTCCCTCTTTGAGAAATGGGTCATGCACTATTGAGGACATTAATTAACATGCAATTGATACAAATAATTCTTTGACGTGCAACTATACAGAACTAAATACATACAGATAGCTATATCCAGGTTGCTTTGTATTTCACAGTAGGTCTGGAAATATGACCAAATCATGTGACATAAAAATTAGAATTAGGTCTAGCAACTGGGACCGTCTCTGCTGAATGTTCAGCTTTGGGGATATCAGGAACATCATCACGAATGGAAATAGAAGTTATGGCACATTCTACAACAAGAACATTGTCTGGATTGCTCTGAGAGCTAGACTCTGTATCACATGGACAATGCTGCAATATCGATTCTGATACAGGAAGATAATGTCTACGTTTTTTCCTGTATTCCACACCCTCAGATTCCATGAAGTAGGATCTCGACTCAGCACATATATTTGTTACTTAACCAATCTGGTCGAAACCTTTTGTCGTTTGTATCCTCACTGTCTCTTCTTCTTTCAATGGATGAAGAAATATGCTCGATTTATCATAGCTGGACTTTTGGAAAGAATGTTTTCTGTATAGTTGGGCTCTGATTGTTCTGTTATTTTTTGCTTTAGGTCTCAACAAACTGGAACTGATAGGCAATGTTGTTCTGGTTTGCCTAGATAGAAATCTCTTAGTAGGTGACCAAAGAGACAAAACTGCACTCACAAATATGAAGGCACCCAGGACACTAAGATTATTGCACACTTCTTTATTTACAATTCACAATCCACAGGTTAAGCGCTTTCATCCAATTGCTGTTGGACTTCCTCAGAACAATGAACATTGCTAACTCACCCTTTTTATACCCCTCCTTGTAACCACCATTCAGGAGTCCAGCAACAACCAGGAAGTGACATATCAATGGAGAGCTTATCAGGGGAATCAATCAGAGTTCCCTTTAGAGGAAGGCCCTTGGCTGGGATTTCAAAATTGTTTATATCCTTGTATGACATTGAAGAAGAGAATATCAGCAGGTTTATATCAGGTCTGTGGTAGATCTGAGAACAACAGGTGGGTTAAGACAGCTCCAGGTTCTGACTTCATCTTGTTTCTCATCTAGAGAAGTACCACACTGGGTCAGAAGGAGGGGCATTATTCAGTTACATAGGGTTAGTGTACAAAAGAAGGCTTGGGATGTGACAAATGTTATGGATTAAATACATAAATCAGTCAGTGAAGTTCACTGTTACATCTTTAAAACTACCCCAACACTTCCAGATGAGGGAGGAGTTTATATCTACTAAATCCATGATCACTGTGCCTTGGAGGAGGGGAAATACCCTGAGATAACATTACTTTGGAATTGGTGTGAATTTGTCCTAATTGTACTTAAATTGTTGCTAATCTACAGATTTCATTTACGATCCATAAACTTTCAACAGGCATTAGAATAAGGATTTCTACTTCTAGGCCATAAAACAAGAGCATAAGCAGAAGAAAATAATTTCTTCATTGAGTTAACGGAGATGAGACGACACACGATGCGTACTATAATTTAACTGTATATGAAGAGTAAAACAGTGTTGAGTCAACATGTATTGGCATAGTTAGTAACTTGTTTCATTTTAGCAGAGAATGATACTGATTGGGGACTGGCTACTTTTGTTGTAGGATGCAGAGAACAGCTACAGTGAACCAATTGGCTTGATAAAAAAATGCAAAAGGCCATAGCTTGTCAGTTTGAGAGGCAGTATCTCCCCAGGAAACAGTGTAATTTAGTCCAATTTAATTTAATCATCGTACTTCAATTGTTTCCGTGGAAACCTGATGGGCAACTCCTGAATCTTACATACATTGCTGCTGGATTGGTCTCCCTGTCTCACTGCTGCACTACAGCTTCTAAAAGGAAAGGTATTTTATGGTAGTTCAGTATAAAGCTGTTATTTTCAGACAAGGTGGTCATCCTGGTTTTCATCACAGCTCCTGACTGATATGGCATTTGCCCTGCATCTGTTGGAATATCCTCCTTGATTTAATGCAAATGTACTAATTCAATGAAAGTTCATCAGACTGAACTATATGTGGCCATTGCTGTTTAATATCTTTATCAATGGGCAACAAAGTGTGAAATAGGCACAGATCTCAATTTATTACATCATGCTTACAGACATTTACAGTGCTGCCTCATTAGATCATAATGATGCACTCAATTAAATGTGTTGAGCATTGGTTATCTAGTTCACAACTATTTCTAAATGACATGCATGTATATATATATATATATATATATATATATATATATATATATATATATATATATATATATATATATATACATATACAGTGATCACTCTATCTCTATATATCTATCTATCTATCTATCTATCTATCTATCTATCTCATCTATCTATCTATCTATCTATCTATCTATCTGTCTATCCTTTGCAACTTCTTCTAAGCTAAACCACTGAATTCTGCATAATAACATTCAACAACAATCCTATTGAACAACTAAATTAAACAAAAAATTAGCTGAGTAACTAATTTAACTTTGTTAACAATGATGGAGTGCATAAATACATGGCTCATATATGTGTTACTAGACACAATGCTGAACATTTTACTGAGCCACATATTCTCAGGCAAGCAAAAATGTACAGAGTGGACATAAAACTGGTTCATGGTACCATAAACAAGAAGAGAACCTGATCATTGTAGTTTTTTTTTATAAAGAAGAGTATATCTGTAAGCAAGGGAGGATATGACATTCAGGAGTATATATGTGTCTGGTGAATCCTGTGTGACAATATTTATGAGGACCAATTGGATGTTTGTACTGTTAGAAATTCTTTGGGAAGTACCCCATTTTGTTCCAATGTTAAATAAATAACATGGGAATTTGGTGAGGGAGTTAGTGAAGGATGTTGAATTTAGGCAACATGCTGTTAATGGTGAAAGTGGTCTGGATAGCAATGACATAATGGTGACTTCAGTCTCCATTCTGACGGCAGTGTAATTTTTGACAAATTGAGCTTATATTCAGGTCAAGATGTAAATGTTAATACTGAAGATATTGCTGATAGCGGGTCCGCTGTTTTGAATAGTTTTATTTATAAAACAAATATGAATTCATCTGGTGATAGCAAACAGATAGACATTAGTGTGTTGCTCAATGTCATGGCTGAAGCAAATAGTACATGTGATAATAATGGTCCAGACAGTGTAGTCAATTTGGCAGGTGACTATATGGTTTAAAATTATTCCAAGAATTCTATTAATACAATACATGCTGATTTATTAGCAAAGGGATTCACCTTTGTGCCAAGTAGGCGGGGTGATTTGGCAAATATACTAATTGATTTGAAGTTGTTTACATGAAAAATTAACCTAAAAGCATGGTTTAATTGGGTAAGGCATGAAGATCCAGGCAAGGTGTTGAGGAAACCTAGCTATTTTAATCCCCCTTTGAATGGAACCATTGGAACATATGAGAAGGTTTGTGAAACAGATATAAGGGATAGTTATAGACAGAGGCCATCTAAACCATATAACAATCTGACACATGAGGAAAGTGATTTATTTTTAGGATTGGCCAGCGATACTAGTATCCGAATAATGAAACCGGACAAGGGTAGTGGTGTTGTGATTCTTGATAGTAATGATTATTCCGATAAGATGAACACATTGTTATCTGAGGATACGTATCATGAAAGCAATCTCAATGAAATATATATAGCCTACAGAAAAATAGATCTGCTGATAGAAGATGTTATATCAAGGGCAAATAAATGAAAAGGATTATCATTTTCTCAAAAATGACTACCCATTTATACCAAACATTTTTCGTATCCCAAAAATCCACAAGAGCCTTGAATTTTTGCAATTCAGGCCCATTGTGGATGCCAAAAGAGCCAAGACATGCTTTAGTAGTAAATATTTGGACCATCATTTGCAAAAAGGGTTGGGGGCCTTCTCTTACATAACAAAGGATTCTTGGCAATTCTTAGAACATTTGAATGGAGTAATTATTACTGAGAACGCATATTTAGTTACCATAGACATATGCAACTTATTCTCAGTAATACCTCATGACACTGGGATAGAATGGCTGGGGATGCAATTGGAGAGAACCAACCTTTTTGATCAGGATGAAGTTAATGTCCTTACTACACTAATGGAGGTGGTACTAAACAACAACTTTCTGCACTTTGAGGGACAATATTTCAAACAAGTGACTGGTGTAGCTATGGGGTCGGTTTCTGCTCCCATATATGCACATTTAGTTATGTCCTACTGGGAACAAGAACACATTTCCCCAGTGAATTTTGGGCACATATGAGGCATTACACCAGCTTCTTGGATGATATTTGTATTGTGTGGAAAGGAGATGAAGAGACATTGAAACGCTTTTTGCAGTACATTAACCACACAAACTGACTTCTTTAAATTCACCCATGAGTACAGTAGGGTCCATATTTCATACCTGGACGTTAGCTTAACTATTGACAATAGGAGTAACATCTTGAAATCCAACATCTTCAGGAAGCCCTTATTTTCCAATTCTTATTTAGAATTTGGTAGTTGGCACCCCTACCATCAGAAGAAATCCATTGTCAAAGGACAATATGTATGGGCTGCCAGAATGACATCAGCTGACCAAGATTTTTTTATTGGAACTTGAGCACATGACAAGCTTATTTATCAAAAGGGGTTACCACGAGGCTCTTTGTAAAATTTTAGCAGAGGAGGTCAGACACAAAACAACTGAGGGTGTCTATAGGGCCATTTTGAGTGGGAATGTGGACTACGATAATGGGAATGGTTTTAGCATGCCACGCAACAAGCAGGTAGGTATAAAAAGCAAAATGGGGAATAATTTGTTGTTTATCACCATGTATAATCAAGATGTTGAGTAGGCAGTTTCATTCTGAAAAACTGGAGGATATTAGTAGCTGATGGCTCCCTTGTAGATAAGATAGGGGGATCCCCCAGAATAGTATATAGAAGATACAGATGTTTCAAAGAATTTTTGGAAATGGGGGCTCATATTGACTCACAACAAAGCAGTAGAATGCCTGGTAAATTTAAATGTGGCAGATGCAATGCATGCCCATATATTTGTGAGACAAGTGGTACCGTATTCATTAATGGATGAGAGTTCTACTTCCATGGTCATTTCAATTGTAACAGCAGAAATTTAATTTATATGGCTAAGTGTAAGCATTGTTCTGCCTTTTATGTTGGCAAGACCAGCAGGCAATTTAAGGACAGAATTAGAGAGCACAGTGCAGTGCTGACATTAAAAATATGAGGTCAACGAATGCCCTAGCCAAACATGTAATGCAAAATCCAAACCACAAGTTTAAATTTTTGGTATTACAACAGTTGGTGAAGGACAGGCAGGGCAGGGTGATTGACCTGGATTTAGATGTATGCGAACTAAGGTGGCAATTGAGATTGGATGCCACCATTTTTCCTGGCATTAATGACAGTGTCAGTATTGCAGCCATAGTAAAAATTAAACACATTTTAGGTTAACATACACAACACTAGTGTACGTATCATTTATTTAATTTACTCGGATAAGTTGACAACAATTTTTTGATACTGTTTAGTATTTTATTGTCATAATGAGACAGTATTCTGAATTTTAACATGCATTTTATGTGTCTAACAAATACATGGGGTTGGTGCAATACTATGCAATTTTAACTGGTGTTTAAGGGAATTTTAACCTACCAATTACTATTAATTGTTTAATTGATTTACATGGAGGGGTATAAAAAGGTTGAGTTAGTAATGTTCATTGTTCTGAGGAAGTCCAACAGCAATTGGATGAAAATGCTTAACCTGTGGATTGTGAATTGTGAATAAAGAAGTGTGCAACAGTCTTCGTGTCCTGTTTGCCTTAATATCTCTTAGTAGGTGAGCCAAGTATATCGTCACAGGGAATGTTTCTGAGATTGAGTAAACTCAAAAAGACATCAGTATTATCATGCTTTGACTTCTGTAGTAATTGCTTTGCACTCCGTACTGCACATTCAGCTCTCTCAAAGGTGCTGTCAACTCACTGAATTCTGGTATAAACTTGTTTAGATAGTTGACCATACCAAGAAAACACAGAGCTTGAACATTATCTGGTGCTAGCATCTGAAGAATGGCTGCTTGCTTGGATGGGTCTGGTCACAAGCCAGAGCTAGTAAATAAATGACCTACATATGTTACTTCTGGTAGTCTGAATTTGCACATCGAAGGATTGAGCTTTAAGTTCACTTCACGTGCTTTGTCTAGAACTCTTCTTAGGTTTCTGTCATGCTCTGCTTCACCATTGCCTCCAACCAATAAATCATCTACTATTATGGCACATGAATAACTGGATCAAAATGTGCTCTATTGCATGCTGAAAGACTTCACTTGCAGAATTTGTTCCAAATGGCATCCTGAGGAATCTATATTGTCCAAATGGGGTACTGAAAGTAGTCAGTAGTGAAGGCAATCAAGTATCACTTGCCAAAATTAAATTTTTGCATCCAAGACAGAAAAAAACAGTGGCATTTCGTATCAGGTCTGAGACTTCCTCAACTGTGATGTGGTCTCTTTAATGCTTTCTTCAAATCTCTTGGATCAATACATATTCTGATATTGTCTGAGTCTTTTGTGGGCTGCTACCATGGATGACACCCATTCAGTTGGTTCTGTGACTGGACAAATTACACCTTGCTGCACCATTTTATCCAACTAAGCTTTGACTTTATCCTCCATAGCTATTGGAACTTTTCTTGCTAGTCTGACTACTGGACTGACCTCTGGGTCTAACTTCACAGGATACACAACTGGAAGTTTGTCCAACTTGTCACTGAAAACATCAGCATACTCTGAGAAAATAGCTTCAGTTACATTGGAATTAGGATATATGCTTATATGATGAACTTCCTTGGTAAAGTATAGCAAATTCATTCCCAAAGTGTTTCTGAGACCCAATAATGAATGCACAGGTCTTTAGATTACATAGAATAGTAAGCTGTAGCAGTTCCTAGCCAACTAACATGAATGCACTATTTATTTATTTTATTTATTTATTTAGCTGGATATATTTCCATTTTCAGTAGAGGAGATAAACAGATTACAGACTGGTAGGACTTAGACAAGGAATATTGTTATCCAAACAAGAGTAGAAGTTAAAAATTTCTAGACAATCTAAATGCAATCATAGTGAATATTATTACATTGAGCCTTTGGTTTGAATTTCTTCACCTCCATAAGCAACAAGTTTTGCACAACTGACCACATTAAGTTGTTCACCAGCTCTCACCTTAGCAAAAGTGTTGGCTGATAAAAGATTACACTTTGAACCAGTGTCTACTTTCAGCTTGCTGGTCTTACCATTGATCCAGACAGTACAAAACATTTCATTCTTCGCCAACAAATCTACTGCATCAACCTTTTCACAATTTACTGACACACCGTCTACACAGAAAGTAAGTAGAATTGCAGCTCTCTAGGTGATCAACTTGCTTTTTAAGTGACCTTTCCTTATAACTGTGTGAGGTTTACTTGATTTGCAAAACTTTTGAAAATTGTTCCATTTTTTACACTTGTGGCATTGCTGTCCAAATGCTAAGCATATTTCTCTTTATAATACTCATAATTGGCACCACAATTGCTACAGTTCACAATAAAGCTTGATTTGAGTTTTGCTGACTCACCCTTGTACTGCACTGAGCATGTCCTTTTCTTAGAACTTGCTGGAAAACTCAGTAGGTTTTACCTGCCACATTCGCAGGGGTTACAGTTGCCATGTACTTAGACCTGCTTCTACTAGCCACGTGTTGCATGCTGTCTACATTTGCCCTGGAGCCTGCTGAAACCATGCTCTTATCACTTGCAAGCATATTTGTGTGCCTTTCTGTAACCTCATGGATTTGACAAATCTCAATACCTTTGCTCAGCATTAAATCACTGTCACAAAGCAAAATCTTTCTCACTGCAGCACTATTAATAACACACAACAGCCTGTTTTTTATTAACTCATCTTTTAAGTCACTAAACCTGCACATTCTAGCTTTGTTTATCAGGTCAGTAATATAAGCT
The DNA here is from genome assembly GCF_019279795.1 of Protopterus annectens. Taxonomy (NCBI): domain Eukaryota; kingdom Metazoa; phylum Chordata; order Ceratodontiformes; family Protopteridae; genus Protopterus; species Protopterus annectens. The sequence continues at coordinate 280,124,387 of NC_056729.1, read as the reverse complement.
GCAAAACTTTCTCCTGTCTTTTGATCTCTTGTGTAAAACAGATGCCTGTCTAATGTAACATTTGTCTGGGGGTTACATGTTCCCCTGAAATTGCATTTTAAACACTCAGGGTCTTCCCTTGATTCAGCCTATACAATAATATAAAGGTTTTCACCTTCTCCCTCATATAATGCTGATGCATACACAAATGAACACTCTCTTTCTCTCTTTCAATGGCCTCTGACCCAGCCAGGGTTGCCAGATTTCCAGCACCCCAGGTAGGGACAAAAAAGAAGAAGAAGGTCTCTCACAGTAAGTGAAGACCAAAAAAAAAAAAAAAAAGGTCTTTGGCAACTACTTTTTAGTGTATCTAAGTGCAAATTATATAAATAACTTCCATTATGCCTATTTACTGAAGGAAAGTTACTACAATGCAATGATATACTAGGTGCTGCCCTTGCAAGTTAAAAAAAAAATCATTCTGTCTCTCTGGAAGCCTATAAGGAAGGGACAGGTACTACTATAGCATCTTATATTATGTTCTCCTGTAAATTACTGCATTAGCTCATTTTTAATATACAGACATATATTTAATAAACACTTTAGAATCTAAATATCCTACAGCCCTAGGTCTTTCAAGAAAATATGTCATGTAATTTATTCAGGCACTATCAATCACAGCAGATTTTCAGCAGCACATACTTCTCTGGTACCAATTCACAGATGTTGCTTTTGTTGCACATTTTTCTCATGTGAAGCAGATAACCAAACTTTTGTTGCTAACAAACTCCAAAATGAATGCCAGAAATGGCTAAACATACCTCATCCAAAGAAACTGTCCCTCCTCCCTACTCTTTTCAGCATTCTTTTACATATCTTAAAAACTTATAAATGCAAGCTTATGTTTTATTCCCCATCAGGCCTACCCCCCCCCCCCTTTCCCTCTTCCTCTCTCTCTCTGTGTTACAGTCTTACAGAGCAAAGTCTAAATCAATCAAAATCACAGCTTTTTGGCTTCTCTTTCAACTCATTTCATTTTCAAATTCAAACCCCCCAAAAAAAAAAAAAAAAAAAAAAATTAAAAATAACTGAATGAATAACATATATATAAAAAGTAGTCTGCTAGAAAACAGATTTCTAAAAGTATTCAGTTTTTCATTATTACTGCAAACTTTCTCACCACATTCTCTTCCCATTATTAGTTTTATCCTGAATTATTTAATCCACAACCGGTACACCACACTGGTACTACACAAAGTTTCAAATTAGTTTCAGACTCAGAACTAATAAACAAAAAAAAATTCTACAATGCAAAAACGAGTTCACATTAGAACAAAGCTTCGGCCTCACTCAGTAGCTGCTCACTAAACACGGAGCTTCTGCCGTGCAGTGCAGCATTCACACAAGTTCACAACAAGTAGCTCAAGGTTTAGCGATTTTTTTGACCGGCCGGATAATCAGCATATCACAATCGCAAAAAACATAAGCGGCTTCGTGTAAATGCGAAAACACACAACGTGTTTTTAGTTTTTGAATTTGATTGTATGCCAGATACGGGACAATCAAAAAAAAAAAAACCAAACAAAGCGGAGGCTGGCCGGGATTTACACCGGCAGGGCGGGACTCGGGATCAGGCTGCTGATCTCGGGACAGTCCCGCACAAATAGGGACGTCTGGCAACCCTGGACCCAGCTAGGTTTAGCAAAATGAATGCCCTGGTGCATGCATGTTTCTCAGAATAAGCTGCTTGTATAAAAATATCGTACTCTTGCTCAAATATTCTCTAATTCTCTGCAATATTCTGATCAAATACAAATGGTGATGGTTTTCAAAATCCATCTGCCATGCCAACAAATTGCAGTAAAACACAATGCAACCCAAGTCCACTTTTACCTGTACGAACATGCACAATTGCACATGTGCCTGAAATTTACACCTATATTTAAAACTATACCCAAAAGCACAACAAGCCTCTGAATAACTGAACTTTGCAAAATAAATCTCTTGGACAGAGGAATACTCTTGAAATTACTGTACTGTAAGAAATCACCTCATCAGTGTAAGAAACATTTCGAAATAATTGCACTGTACAAATGAACTGGGCAGAAGAAGCTCAGAGTAAAAACATTTCAAAGTAATTGCACTTTGTGAATAAACAGTACACAGAACACTGAAACTTTCCCAAAATGTCTGTACTTTGCTAACTAACTCTTTACAGTGCAACAAACACATTGTAATGGCAGCACTTTGTGAATAGACACACCCAGCACAAGAAATTTTTCAAAATGGACTATTTTGACTGAACTTTATGAAATAGTTGCACTTTGTACACAATTAAACTCTTTGGAATGAATGCACAGTAATAAGCATACACTTTAAGCACTTTTACACAATTTGAGATTCTTTGAATAACTCTAGTTATGCCCTTGATAGCAAAACAGTAGTTAATGCCAAAACACAGCAGTTTACCAAAACATGCAGTCACCTTGCTTTATTTATACTTAATGTGATCTTTTTGCCCTTATTATATTTGTTTTGCTTGTTTAATCTTTTTCCATGCCCATTATACTTTTCTCATATTTTACTCCAAATATGCCCATTTTACTTTAAACATGCTCATTTTGCTTTCTGAGGTAATTTTAAACCCTTTATGCGCTTTTCTGATGATCATTTTATTAACTAGCTTAATTTTGAACATGTCATTTAATTAATAAACCTTACGTACCTCTCACTTGTTTAATAATGTGGTTTGTTCCCTTGTAATGCTCCATTTTATCTTTTTTATAAAAAAAATCATACATGCAAGTTTTCATTACCTCTGGTTCATTTCTGGCCCTTTTTTGCGCTCAGTTCACTTAGTTTACCTTCCCTGTTAACTCTGCACCTCGTAGCTCTAAAAAGCAGTCTCTGGTATCCCACTTCTGGCACCATGCTGCTCATCCAGTCAGGATAAACAGACAAACATTCATGAGTTTTGTTCAAGAAGCTTTATTATGTACAAACACATCAGGATCGAGGCTTAATAATTTTAACCTAGATAAACTTATAAAAAAACTAGCTGTCACGCTCATATATGCTCACTCTCTGGCTGCATTCTCAAAATGGCATTGAAGCTAGCATCTGCTTACTATTTATATGCATGTGCTGTCCTTGAAACACTTCTTAAAGGTACAACACGCACTCACACACATACACACACACACACACACACACACACACACACACACACACACACACACACACACACACACACACTATTCTACAATGTATATCTAAATGTTTTGAGGATGTGACTGTTAAGAATATTACCATCTGTGCAAATCAGAAACTTTGGTTCATGAGCCAGGTGTATATGCTTTTGAAAGCATATAATGCTGCCTTTAAGTCTAGGGATAAAGATGCTCTTAAATCTGCTAGAGTTAATTTGAACTGAGGTGTGAAAACAGCAAAACAGGCATATGGTCAAAAATTCAGTCACACTTCTTAGATTCAAAAGATCCCAGGCATTTGTGGCAGGGCATTTAGTTCATCACAGACTATAGGCCTCCTTCATTACCTTGTGATGGTAACACTGACTTTCTTAATACACTTATTTATTTCAGTCAATTTGAGGAAAAGAATAATGTAACATCAATGAAGGCATCTTTTAGCCTGGATGATGAAGTGCTTTGTCTTAATCCAGTAGATGTTTAGATGACTTTATGGAAAGTTGATTCAACAGGTCCTGATAATATATTATGGTGTGTACTCAGGGAATGTGCTGATCAACTGATGTATGATATCACAGAAATTTTTAACATTTCCCTGAGTCAAGCTATTGTGCCTCTGTGTTTTAAGGCTACTTCTATCAAACCAGTTATCAGTAGCTACACTAAATGATTACTGTCCTATAGCACTCACTTTTATTGTAATGAAGTGCTTTTAAAGACTGGTTAAAGACTATATAACATCTAAACTTCCTGCAACCTTTGATACATCTCAGTTTGTGTAGTGCCCTAATCGGTCTACAGATAATGAGATAATGGTAAAACTTCATTTGTCTTTATCCCATTTGGAAAATAAGAACAGTTATGTAAGTATGCTTTTCATTTACTTCAATTCTGCCTTTAACTCATTCACTCCAATGGAACTCAGGAAGTTTGTGGTGTAACTACCAATGGGCATAGCCTAAGCCTTTTCACAGAATCAAATTATGTCCTCACATTTCAAACAAATGCTCATATCTCTGAAACCATAAGGATTATGAAAGTGGTATAAATGGCAAACTATTCAGCACAAACAATTTTTATAGTGGTAGCATTCTTTAGGTTCTAAGTCTTAAATCAGATTTTATAAGTCACAGTAAACACAGAAACTATTACATTTGTAATATTTTGTAAACACTGTATAAGATCTCAGCAACCACTCAAGTTACACACATGCTGTCAGCAGCATTTCATTAATCTAGCTGAGAGCTTTCATATGAGGCTAAAGAGTTCTGTCTGTGTTAATTGGTTATTGAGATATTTTAAAAAATGTGAAAATTATATCTTTATAAATTAATATAATAAAAACAGCTAATATCTATTTACCTGCATTATACAGAAGTCAAATGTTAATGCATTTGAGTTTGTTATTGTGTAAGCTTTAAGATGAAATCTTTTAAAACATTGTACACAGCAAGGTTTTGGAATTATTGATGTAAATATGAACACATGATATTTGACGCCTACAGGTGGCAGTAGGAGTTAACTGCAAATGCACCTGGAGGCATCACTTGGATGTAATGATTTAACTCATTAACACATATGTGGTATAAAACGTCACACCTCTCACAGTCTGCACACATTTTTGCATTCCAGAGCATTTTCTGAAAAATCAACAAAACATAAAATAATCAAGGTGAGAAAGCTCTGGATGCATAAGGAGCTATGGGTGTTAACTGGAAGTATACAAAAAAGTGCTATAGGCTTGAATGAGTTAACAGTAGTGTTATATGGGGAAATAAGTCATGTGACCAAATGGGCTTGGAGACTTCTTTGTAAACTGCATGTCTATCTCATGTATATTTATCAGGCTTTTGCTTACCTTTGCACATGTTATGGTAATGTCTTGAGCACAAGTTGAGTCTGGAAGACACAGCATGATGTCAGAAGAAAAGATACTAGTGAAACAAGCAAACAACCGTTTTTTTAAAAAGCGGAGGAACCGGTTGCAAAGTTTTTTTGCTATGTAGAAACAGTCTTTCTGTGTAAATGACCCACCAAGACCAGACGCATAGCTTGCCTTTTTTGCAAGGACGTTAGTTATTTTTACTTTTTGTTTTTGCAAACAGTCCACTTTGAATTATGTATTTTGGCCCCACAAAAGTATTTAGCTAGCAGGTTCAAAAACTAAATATATTAATTGTGGATAAATGCTCCTGAACTGTTTCTTCAATATTTGCAAGAATTGCTTTGAATTTGTAGTTTAAAGTGTTGACAATTCACCCACTCACTGCTCTGAAACTACAGGGAAACCTGTCAGAAAACTGAAAACCCTAGATCCAGAGATCTGAGCTGAATCTACAGGTAGCCTTCTTGATGAATTCCATAAAATCAAGTGTCACATTTTTTTTTTATATCACAGATAAGAAAGCCATCAAAGTTTTAATACTTTTGCAATAAGTGAGGAAAAGCACTATAGCAATGCTGAAAACAAAATTCCTTGAATACCACGAGCTAATGAAAACTGTATACTATGTCAAAGATTTATTTGTTAACAGTAAGCAGGAGGCATAAAAAACAATTGATGGGTATTTGACTTTTTTGAGATGTGGGGGGTCTTACTGTAAATTTGAAGAGCTATGAGATTAACTGATCAAAAATAAAATTGTTTATGGTGGAGGGGGTGGACATTAGCCATTGTACAAGGTTGCTGCACCGCTTATCATCTCCAGGCCTGATGAATGTTAAAAGTTTCTTTTTCATTGAGTTTGTAGGTAAAAATCAACCCCAAGGCAAGAGGAAATTGTGTTTTAAGAAGTTTAGGAGGTAAAATAACTGCTAAGAGGTTTCTAAATTGCAAAAGTGGAATGAAAAATTGACAAGATCCTGTTGCATGTTGAGGAGACATCTATTAAAAATGTTCATGACCCTGCAAAAGGGGGTGAAAGAAGTTAGGGAGAAAAAATCTGCAGGAAATGTTCTATTTTATGCAGCCAAAAGTTAGCATCATGGACAGTGCATTAAAGCTGCAGGAAATAAGATTAAAAAGTTGCATGCTTGTATAGAAACATTTCTGGAGAAGCAGTATGATTTAGAATGCAAATCACGCTGAGAAAACTTGAGAGTCTTTAGACCGAGGAAAGGACTGAAGGGGTTAGAAGTAATATGATATTTAGAGCAACTAATATGACAAGGAACTGTGGGAACTGATTGGCTAAATAAACAGATAGACAGAGCTCATAGGGTTGGAAAATTTACTGAAAGCAGACAACATGAGGCATTTAATTAAAGCGCTATATCTATAATCTGAAGGAATGAATTGTTGAGACTGTAGACTTCCGGAAGGACTTTATGATGGACGGTTGTAAATTAGAATAGTAGATTACTTAGCATTATGGATTTATTTACAGCAGCATAACATTTAAGGCAAGCAGGAGAAAAATCATATCAAATAATTAATATTAAGTCATTTGGATGGGAAATGTACTGTGGGCCAAAAATGACCCTGTGGTATGGTACTTACATCTCCAGTAGATAGATGCTGCCTAGCAATGACTGACCAGCCATGCTCAAGCCTACATATACTCCAAAAACCAACTCTAGGACATCAAACCTGAAAGATACATGTGAGAAGCTTTAGTAGACTTAAACAGGCTTCTTTGGGGTCATTAGCATAGTTATCACCTTTGAATCTATGAAGACAAGACAATGCACATATATAAATATGTTGCAGCAGGGAAATATTTCTGGTGGCTGGAAAGAAAAGGGGATTTTCTTTCTAATACCTTATATGGTGTAACAGAAGATATGCCTGCCAACCATGAAGACCCTGAGGAAACACAGGAAAAGGGACCAGACATTGTAATTTTACAAGACAGGGTTGGAAGATCAGAAAAGTAAAGGTAGCAACTGAAGCAAGTGGCCAATCAGGACAGACATGTTAGCAAGTCAGAATGAGGAAGCAGGACTTTGGAGTGGAACATAGATAGCATGACACTAGTGACCCAAAAGAACAATGAAGAAGTCTTGAGGCAGATGGCTGAATCAGAGAGAGAGAGAGATGTACTTTAAAAGATAGGAGACATCAGAGTATAATGGGGAGAAGCTAGAGACTTGGGGGTCAGAGGGGAGAGGAAAAAAATGAGCAAAGCAGACTGAAGGCCAGATGGAAGTATCATGGAGAGATACTACAGTTAGAGACAGATGTCTCATGGATGTATTGGTGAGGAGGATGCTAGCTTGGGGTGGTGGCAATGATGGTAGAAAACAGTGACATGTAGGTGGATAAAGAAGCATTTCTTAATTGAAAGGGTAGTGATTCAGTGATGATAAGTGATGCTGCACTTACTTTTCTACTTTTTCTTTTCATTCTGTTCAATTTTATGTTATTTGCATGATGTCTGAACAGAAGTATGATGTGGAAGGGTACTCCAATTATCTATGGGCATACTGAAAAGAATTGAAAGTACCCCGACTGATGCTGATGTTTTCAAAATATAATCACCTACACTTAAGGATATAACATGAGTCACGTCATGTCAGCTATCTAGAGGAGTGAAACATAAAAGCTTGGTAGTCTAGATTTTTCAGATAACAACCTATAACTAAAGTCAGCAAAACAAAAATATATCTCACACTTGTGAACTAAAGGACTATGTTAGAGAGAAAAGCTGACAAAGACAGTCTTGAGATTCGGATCATGGAATATTGAAGGGAATAGTAATCCAATAAAAAAAGGAAAAAATATTAATGAAGCTGAAGAGGGAAAACCTGGGGCAAAAGTTAAAATCTTGAGAGTTCAAAAAGCTAGAAAAAGATGTTACAGATAGTTAACCTTGAGCAAAAGGCATAGGTAGAAGAGGATAAGTGAGGTTCTTAAGTAGTTTGGCAGAACAAAGGAAGGCAGTGAGAATACAGATGAGGAAGGTAAGGGGTTAGTAGGCAGATGTCTTAGAGGTAAGAAAAGGATGGTCTTAAGCTCCTTCAGTGAAACAAATGTAGGCAGTTCTGAAGTGTTTAAAGATTGCTTAAAGAATTTGAAGAATCTGCAGTTAATAAAGCAAGGAGATATAATAATGACAGTAATATTAGGAGTGACTTAATAAAGTGTTAAACTTAAAGAGGGATAGGAAATATGGAGCTGTAGAATTCTATAAGTATAGTGAAAAAGCTATCTTTGAGAAGATGAGACAGAAGAAAATAGATGTATGGCAAACATTAAGACCAAGAGTGGAACGGTATACATTTTGCACATGTGAAGCAAAACAAGCCAATAGGTTGGCTAGATTATTGGTAGATGCCAAAATATTTGAGGTAATCACAACTGTATAACGTAAAGAAAGAAAACTGTCAGATTATGCAATTTTTATGATTAGTTAGGATGTAAGATGCCAAATGGTAGGTGGGTGGAGATGCAATCCTAGGCATCGGATGGGGGGTGCTATTAGATGAACACAGGATATGGTCAGAGACGTCATATGTTTAAATAAGAGAACCAAAAGAATGTGGATATCTGTGAATGGGATGGGGTGAAAGCTACCAGGAATGGTGGGGTAATGTCATATCCAGGATAGGGCAGATGAGAAGGAAAGAACAACTACTAGAGGTGGTGGCTTTAGAGTTCAGGCTTAGGAAACTGCAATGTGTAGAACAGGAAGGTACAGAAATTCAGGATGCAAATAGTACTGAGCAGGCAGCTATTAGAGCCAGCATGAAAGAACAGTAGGAATCAAAGAAGAAAGCAGAGATAAAGAAGAGGAGCAGGCTGGTAGGTGATGGGAGAGATAGATATTAGGATGGTGTGGATGACAGAGATCAGCAAAAGAAAGCTTTGGTTAACTGAGTAGAGGATGAAACAGTGGAAGAAAGGTGAGCAAAACTGGTCAAATGAGAGGGTGGCCTAATGGTTAAGGTGTTTGCCTTGCAAGCACAAGGTGCAGGGTTTGAGTCTCACAAGGGATAATTGGCTAGGCTTAAGTCCCATTCTACTCATCCCTCATTAGACCCATTATAGAATACAATGTCCCATTTGGCATGTATCTCTCAAGACATCTGCGACAACTGGAAAGGCCACAGAAATACGTCACTAAAAGAGTCACAGGCCTAAAGCAGATGCCCTATGCTGACCGCCTTAAAAAACTCCAGCTATACTCTGTCGCATATCATCTACTTTGAGGCGATCTCTGCTTAACATACAAGGCCATGTCAAACCCAGAGCTGTTGGACATGCTACACTTAAAGAGATCCCAATCCCTCAGAGCCACATGCTCCAGGGATCTAAATCTTGTCATCACAATAAACAAAACATGCCGTAGGGATAGGTTCCTGACCCAGAAACTCTCCAGACTCTGGAATAGACTGCCCATACATGTCAAGCAGAGCACCTCTTTGGCCCTCTTCAAAAGGAACCTTGATGATTGGATGGGAGAAAGGAAATTCACACCGGGGATCATGTCGGTCGCCCTGCTAGATAGGGGTCCAGGGAAGCAAATAGTGTGGGAAGAAATAGCCAGGGAATTGTTATGGCTAGGCTTGTATAGGCCCTAGGGCCGATAGCCTGGTACCAACTTATGAACCTATAAGAGCAAGGTTTAGACTTTATTACAATGAACTTTCCCTGGGATTCAATAAACTCCATGCAGGAATAGTGCTGTTCCTGCATGGAATGAATCATGTCCATGTAGCCATAGCTTTAACAGCAGCGCACATTGCATATTCATGAAGGCGCACTGCTGCTAAGGTTAAATGGACATGGACACTACTGAGTGCAGGGGGCGTGTTTAGGTAGTGCATGTACATCTAAAATGTCCCCTGCACTCAGAAAGTGCCAAAAGGTACTTTTGAAAAGCATTTAAGTGTCCACAGACACTGAAATGAAATAAATTAGTATTTCAGTGTCTGTGGACACAGAAATAGATAGGGGAGCAGGAAACAATGCAGGGTGTGTGCGACAGTTTCTGTCACACACCCTCTGCATTATAAAAGTCCCATACAGCCATAGCTGTCAACTGTACAGTTTTCTGGAGAATATCCAGATGCCTGCCTCACATACCTGTCATCCTCCTTGATCAAAAATGCTGTATAAAGCCATAAATAATGGGGGGACAAAAGCACAAAAATATGGAAACTTTTTAAATATTGCACTTACAAACTGGGAAAGCTGATAGAATAAAAGGTTTGCAGTGGCAAGGACCTTACCTCTCAACCTCTTAGAGTAAGAAATCTGGTCAAAGCTATAAAAAAGTGGTACAAATAGGGACAATTTTGAAATATTGCTCTTACAGACTTAGAAAGTTGATAGAATAACAAGTTTTGCATGAGCATGATTTTTCTGATGGGAATGAAGACTGAAATACAAATGTCTGCCATTTGAAAGTGCCGTACAGCCATAGCCCTCAACTGTACAGGTTTCTGCAGAATGCCCAGATGCCTGCCTCACATACCTCTCAACCTCCTAGAGCAAGAACACTGTATAAAGCCATAAATAATGGGGGGACAAAGACACAAAATTAGGGACACTTTTTAAATATTGCACTTACAAACCCAGAAAGCTGACAGAATAAAATGTTTGCAGTAGCACAGACTTCCTGAAGGGTATGAAGACTGAAACTCAAATGTTTTCCATTTAAAAGTACCATATGGCCATAGCTCTCAACTGTACACATTTCTGCAGAATGCCCAGATGCCTGCCTCACACACCTCTAAACCTCCTAGAGTAAGAACACTGTATAAAGCCATAAATAATGGGGGGACAAAGACATAAAAATAGGGGCATTTTTTAAATATTGCACTTACAAACCCAGAAAGCTGATAGAATAAAGGGTTTGCAGTAGCACAGACTTCCTGAAGGGTATGAAGACTGAAACACAAATGTCTGCCATTTGAAAGTGTCATACGGCCATAGCTCTCAACTGCACAGGTTTTTGCAGAATGCCTAAATGCCTGCCTCACACACCTCTCAACCTCCTAGAGCAAGAAAGCTGTACAAAGCCATAAATAATGGGGGGACAAAGGCACAAAAATAGGGACACTTTTTAAATATTGCACATACAAACCCAGAAAGTTGACAGAATAAAATGTTTGCATTTGCAGGGATTTCCTGAAGGGTATGAAGTCTGAAACCCAAATGTCTATCAGTACTGACTTAAACTGCAAGTGATTTGCCAATGATTTGCTAGAAAACTATAGTCACACTTCCGAAGTTTGTAAGAGCAATAATTAATATCTGTCCCTATGTGTTCCTTCACAATTCCCTTACTGTGACTGAAAAGGACTACAGATACATGTAAATAAAGTGGGTTTATTAATTTTTTTTTCCATTCTAAGGTATGTTTAAGCTTAGCTGAGTGGATGTATGAGTTATGGCCCTCTGCTCAGCATTACTTAAACATCCCATAGGAGATAAATAAAAATATACAGCTAAAATCCTCACACTGAGAGAGCGTAGTGGTTAGAGTCCCGGCTTTGCATGCAGGCATTCATGGTTCGAGTACCAAGCCAGGCACTTTATTTTTACATGGGAAAGCAGTGTTAAAAGTTTTATTTTAACTGTAAATTATGTAGCAATTGATATTTGTCAACCAGGGTAATGTAGCTGGTCTAAAATATAAGTGCATACATGTGAAATCGCCCATGTATACGCAAGTGTCCCATAAAGTATAGTCACACCCCATGGTAATGTAATGAAAGCACATAGAGGGATGTCATGTAAAGTAAATCATATGCACTTACTAATATGTCAGAAATGATTAAGTCATTATCCTGATATTTTTTTAAAATCAAAAGTGAGCAATGATTAGTAGGGCTCAGCTATGCTTAGTCAGTGTAAGCATTGCTTAACAGCAGTCAGCTCAGTTAAATGGATTTGTGCACTGTTAAGCAATGCTCAGCAATTACCCCTTTAAGCACTGTTCAACCCAGCTTATTGGGTTTGTGCATTGCTAAGCTGTGCTCAGCATTTTCAAAATGGTCCAATGATAGCAAAGGGTGGGAATATGGCCTTATTTAAACCATGCAGGTGGGAATACAGCCATAACATGTTGCAGTTTGATCCCCGCAGGAACATGTCTGGTAGTTGGAGAGAGAGTGTGCTTTTGGGCACAGCGCTGGGGCATCCTGGAGTCCAGGATCATTGCTAGACTCCTCATAGAACACCATGATGACAGACTGCTGCAGGGCGCAAGCGGAGGCCTGGGATCATCTGGCATGAGACCTCACCAGTGCCACTGGAATCCCCTGAACTGGTGAGCAGTTATGGCATCATTATGCCAACCTAAAGCATAGGAATGGGGAGCTCTTGGCCCAGTGAATCTAAGATGCTCGGGACCGGCATGCTCCAGCAGTTTGTAAGTATCCCAGATATAGCTGTACCAAATTCTAGCCTGAGTATGTGATAGACAGGTATGCATAATGTTTGTTTCTCACCCCTACAGCTGCAGAAGAGAGGGCTATGAACATTGAGGCCCATGCTGACAGACTGACAAGGATGTGCCGACAGGCTGGTGAGTACAGATTTACCTTTCAGTATATACTGAAATAAATAAGAAGGAGTAAATTGTTTACTGTGTTCTGTGTGTAATGATTAAAGAAAAGTTTGCCTGTCTAACTACATAATCTACAGCATATGTAGTAGTAGACATGGTGTCATATAACTACAATAAAAACCTTAAACCACCAACTGTTGTGCTTATTCTGGTATGTTGTTGTAGAAATAGAATGTGTGCAGGCTCTCCATAGAAAATATGGCTTTGACAACATGAATTAACAGAGGTTGTTCTGAGAATTAGCTAGTATGCAAAACAGTAGCTTGTGGAGCTGTAAATCAAGATATACATGAAATATGACATATGTTATGTACTAAGATCCGAACTGTAAATACTAATGTCAAATGTATTATAGTGTGTCCCCTGCTGCAGTGTCTTGTGTTAACCTTTGTTTTCCAGATCATATAATTTCAAAGGATTACTACACACGTACAGAAACTGTCATGCATGAATCTCAGGATTACAAGGTCAAACTGTCTAACCCACAGAGTGTTAGGCAGAAAACAGTCAAACAAGAGACAGCAGTTTCCCGGTAGCCCAGTGTGATGAGAAACAGCCTTGTAGTTCATTTTAGCACACCCAAACATCGTTTAAATCCAGGTAATCATACTGAGATATGTGTATATATGCACTCAAGAAATCTGGAATATTTGTAGAAACAGTCAGATAGTGGTAACTGATATTTTCTCCACAGGTCTAACAATTAATGAAATGTTTGTAGTAGCTGTTTGAAAGGTATAGCAATACACCATATACAACTGTCCCACTGTCTAACCCCATGCCTGCAAATGACAGCAGAATAGGTAAATACACCACGGTCTCTTCCAGATACATGACTCTCAAGTGTCACACTGTCACAGCTAGTGGTCACTGCTGCCAATCACCTTGGATACAGATAGGAATCCAGGTGAACTATGCTAGTAGCAGACCCACACAACATCATTGCAGGGTACGCCTTCTTTCTCAAGTATGTAACCCTAACATGTAAAAGTCCCCTCCAGTAAAGGAGCCACAGTTCACCCAATCTGCCCCATACCATTCAGGTTGACAGTCTAACAGGTCTGTATGTGCCACAGAAGCTATAGGCCATAGCTAGATGTAAAGTGAGGCCAGACCTGTAGAGTATTGAGCAGTACTATTGTGAAAAATAGACGCTGATACAGTTGTTTATAGACTTTTTATTCTCTCCCCCCACCTGTCATCTGCATCAATAATTACTATTCATAAACTATGGGTATGTTGTTCTCAAAACCTATTGTTGGGACATCATGTGTTCCATTGTTTTTCATATATTTCATCGGTTGCATATTAACATACCTTGTTCAAATACCATTATTGGTGGCCTGTTGCCATCAAAGTAACTTGCTTGCTGTTAAAATGCTTACTGTTGTTCCATTTATGCATGTGTTCTGTTTGCTATGCAACTGTTTCAGATCTGTTGGTTTGGGTTAATAGGAACACCCATGCATGCTGCTATAACTAATTTTGCAATGTGTTGTTCCTGACTAACCAATATATCTGGGAAAACCACAACACCATAGCATGTTTGGGAATGTAGATCCTGGCGTATCCACCTGTCCACTCCATCTGGCCATGGCACCAGGCCACAGCACATCCGGGATCCAACCCGGAACATCCACCTCCTTTGGTCCTACACCATATTCGGGTGGAACCACCTCAGGGAAAAGGGCACATCTCCCCCTGGACGTGGACGTGGAGAGGAGCCCATCACCCACAGAATGTTCTGGGGTATGGTGTGCAGCATCATACCCCAGAACATTCTGGGATATGGTGCGCAGTGTCATCTGCTGTTTGTTGGGTGGGAAGCTGTGCCAGATGGAGGGCTGCCTGGTGCACCTCAAGGGGGAGGCTGCCCCTCTTGTCCAGACTCCAGCACAGCCACCTTCAAGGTCGTGAAGGTGCAATGGTGACTGCCCATGTGTAGGGACTGCAGTCCCACTGCATCCATTTGGGGGCTCATGTGCCTCTGATTCCCAACCACCCTCCCTGTACAAGGTGTTTACTCCCTCATGTGCCATATACCGCCCCTGTCTGCTGTCTTGTGTGTCTTTGCAAATGCTACCTATCCTGCCAAACCTACCTCCCCAAACATATCTACAGCCCTTCCTCAACATCCCACTCTCACCTAAACAAAAAAGCATCTGTCCCACAAAAAATATTGCCCCATACATAGCTCTACATTTCACTCCTATGTACATTGAAATTAATCAATCTTCCCGCAAATTATTCTACAAATATCTGCCACCAACACCCCTCCCTATAGGGTGTGAGGCTGTAAATTCCAAATTCTACACATTATTTACAGCTGTTGCTGCAGAAGAAATGTAGAGCTGTGGTCCTTTCCTACACCCATCCTGCACATCCCTAGCTGGTTTTCTTAATGTTTTACCCCCTGCTTGCCCCCATTTCACCATTTTCCTATTGCCCTTTTTTATTTTCTTTAATTAATATTAGCGCGGGTGTAAGCGGTGCTAAGTGAAGCTAAGAGGACTTAACCATCTGTTAGCATCCCTTAGCTGCAGACAAAACCACACAAACCCACTTACAATTGCTTAAAAGTACCTTAATCACTCTGTCTCCATCAGCCCTTGTTCTGCCCAGCAAAAAAATAATCAGCCCTGCCACATCTTGAACCCAGGATGCTGTGCAATGCAATCACAGCAAAGTACCAGTACACCATCTGAGCTGTGGGAATAATGCTTTTACAAACATATCATGCATTTTGGTCATTTAACATTAATGAAAAAGTCATAACTTCTAAGTCTTGAACCCAGGACCGTGTGCACTACAATCACAGCAACGAACCTCTACATAATCCGAGCTGTCAGAATTTGCAATATTTTTACAAACATATCATGCACTACAGTCATTTAACATAAGGGAAAATAAATATATCTGTAGTACTCTTATATACATATATATGTATATATAAATACAAAAAATGTATATATATATATATATATATATATATATATATATATATATATACAAATACATCTCTCTCTATATCTATATATATATATATATATATATATATATATATATATATATATATATATATATATCTCTCTCTCTCTCTATATATATATATATATATATATATATATATATATATATATATATAGAGAGAGAGAGAGAGAGATAAATATATATCAAGACATCTGCAAAAAGCCTGACAAAGTGGGGGGATAAAGGGCAAACAATAGTGATATATTTGAAATATGACTGTTAGATGTGTAGAAGTCTGCTAGAGTAGCATGATTTGATTTAACATATAATTCCTGATAGATTCCAGGTCTGAAACACACATGAATGTCATTATTTACTGATGTCAATGCTCACATCATCCCAGTGATTTGTCAGAAATGCACAGCTCTTATGGGGAACAGACCAGACATATGAGCCACACATATGGATAGTGTCTAGACATCTGGATAGTAGAGAGGTATGACTGCAGTCATGTAACAGAAGGGAAGTGAAAGCTGCCAACCATTTCACCCAGCACCTTCTGAACCACAGTAAGACCAACACAACACTACCCCAAATCAGCTCTGGGGAAATGCCCATGTATTTCCATATATATCATGCACTACAGGGATGGAACAGTAGGGAAAAGCAGATATTGGTGCGAGAATGTCTACCCACAACCAATTGCACCACAGTCACAACAACATACCAGTTCTCCAAATTAACTCTAGAGCAGAACCACTGTTTGAACAAACATATCCTGATTGCCAATCACACACTATACCACCATATACTGCCCCACCTCACAGTCTACTGAGAATACTGAAGTGTTACAGGACATCTCCCATTCTGTCCCTATGAACATATATACCTTATAGACCACCGGCAGCTGTAGCAGCATGCACAGTCAGATAGAAAAGGATCTATGACACTCACATCTGCTACTCTCCCTACTCAGCCCAATAAACATTTACACACAACACTTCTATACAATCTTGGCAGTCTGTTAACAATGGCCAGACATATACAGCTCTCAGCTGTACAGATTTCCACAGAATGTCAGGGTGTGAGACCATATTTATGGCCACTGCTGAATACCACTTCCAGGAGTCTGCTAAGTCACTGGGATGATACCAGGAGTGTAGTCACTAAATAATGATATACAATACTTCTGAACCTCTTACTGCAAGACATCTGGATGAAGCATGACATACTTGGGGGACAGGGGGATGGAAAGAGGGGCATATATCACATAATAGTGTTACAAACTGAAACAGTTGCTGGTGTTACAGGGTTTGTTGTAACATAACATCCCTGAAGGATATGATATCTGAAACACTAATGGATGTCAACATTTACAGACTACTATCCTCACATTATCCTACTGACTTCACAAAAAACAGAAGTTGTCTGAGGAACAGACCAAACATAACAGGCAAACCTCTGGGCAGTCTGTGGACATCTGGACAGTTCAGAGGTATGTCAGAGACATTTCACTGTCAGACATCAAGTCATGCAGAAAATGCATGCCCAGACAAACCATGTTAATCTAGCAATCCTCTGTGTATAACAGCAATACTTACTTATAATATGTACCTGATTCTGGAGCTTTGTCTCCCATGTTGTTCAGCTGTCTCCACATGTCTTGTCCTGAGAGGTATTTCCACCTACTGTCTGTGAAGCTGTAACCCCCACACCTCCATAACGTCCTCCTCACAGGCAAGGAAAAGGGGCAAGGCTCACATGAAGGACTTAATTATAGCACTGTGTTGCTATGGTACTCGCTAATGGAAAGACATCACAGCTGCTCTGGATGCAAGTAGCTAGTAGGAGACACCAATTGGTGCACAGGCCATCATCTGCTCATAAGCATTACTTACAAAAGGCAAGCTGCTGCTTATGCATGCTCATGTATGACTACTACTGGAATGTCTGTTGTCCAATACTGAGTGTGACACTGCTAGGCCAGCTACCTGGGATGTTGTAAATATTCATATGTCACCTGTAAATGCTACTATGATACATATGCTTGTCTTACAAATGTAAGAGACTTATATACGGTATTTGCATAGTACACAACAGGTGCAAAAGTGTGTGTTGGACTGTGTGTGATATACTGAGCCCATACCTGACAACTGTCCAGAGTTTTGCAGACTAACCATATGTCTGCCTCATATTTGTAGTCAATGTCTCATACAGTTGTGTATTGTTTGGCACATCACTGGCAACCCATTAAAGTCTGAAGTCATAACATAATAGCATACAGTTGATTGTCAGATGTCATATCCTGTGGAGTAGACTTGTGAATGCGACACTGTGCTGGCAACTAAGCGTGTTTCAGATAGATTTATATATTGACACTATTTTCTGGCCTTTGCCCACCAGTGATGTGTGCCTTTGTGCAGATGTCTTGCTCTAACAGGAGCTAGGTGTCTTAGCATGAAACTCATTACAATGCAAGTGTAGCTTGTTCTGTAGGATGCCAACATTTGTGCAGTCACTGATACCTGCTTTGTAGCTGTGGAGAGCACACTAACCTTGCCAGGTTACTCATCCCATCATATGTTTAGACCCCAAATGGAGGGCTGCAAAGCCACAGGAGATGGAGTGTTGACCATTATCATACACATACACGCCTCCAGGCTGGCTGAACAGTATGACGCATGGGAGACATCGTGAGTGCTGTTAACAGTTGACAAAACACCTACTCAAATCATAGCTAGCCAACCATGACTATGGACACCCACCACACTTGGGACTTGCTTGAATCTATCAGGATTCAGTCATCTACCCTGCTCCTGGGTGACTTCAACTACCCAACCATAGTGTGCATGACCTATGCCACCTGAACATGAATGCACAGAGATTCCTCTGCTTTGTCAATGGCAATGCAGTGGATAAGCTGGTCAACCACTCCTATGACAGGTAGAAATATCCTGTACCTGGTCCTAATAAGCATGAGTAGCCACTGTAGCACTCCTACAGTTTTATCCTCCTTGGTAAGATCTGACCACATAGCCATCACTATTCAGGTCATCATCTCGCCTCCCCCCCTTGTCAGGGTCAAACAAAATTAACTTTACACAAATGGCTATAAATCTCCTCAGAGCAGGTAGAAGTAGCTTTACAGCCAATGTTCCATCAGTTGGAACAAGCAGTAGTGCCCAGACCCATACCATAATGCTATGTGGACTCCTACATAGCTATATGGATTCAGCAATACCTGACAGGACAACATCATCTCCCTCACGGTAGGGTAAACATCTGTGGTGAACAGCAGCAATACACAAATACCATAATAGGTAGAAATAATTGCTGGAAAGGGCCAAGAAGGAACAAGTGCCTTATTGGAAGCAATGTCACCTTGGTCTGCACAAGCAAATAAGGTCACAGGTGAATTACCCTAAGCCTATCTCTGAGTGCAAATTGGACACATCCACCAAGGCCAATCATTGGGCCTTCTACACATGCATCTACAATCCCAGTGGCAACACACAAATTTGCACTGTAGTGGTGGTCAATAACACCACATATACATATGGCATAGATATACGCAACCAGCTGTAGACAGGTGAAGTGTAAACATCACCCCCTTGTCCTCCCATCGGTACACATGTGCATGCACAGCACCTGCCCCCTTCCCCTCATCATCAGGAAGCAGGTCCGTAATGCCCTCTCAAAGGCAATACACAGAAGTCTCCATAGGTCTGATACCATACCTGGCTGCATCCTACATGAACACAGGCATGGGATCCATTCTGCACTGTAGTCAACCAAAGCCTGAACACCACTGTCATTCCATTTGCACAGAGGACAGCCACTGTTATCCCTATACACAAAGGCAGAGCAATCCACCGATGCAGCCAATCATATGCACATCAGCCTAACTAGCCTACTCTGCAAGGGCATGGAAGGCAATATCAAGGACATTATGAACAGTGATATCGGCAACATCAAAATGCCTGAGCCCACACAACATGTTATTGTCAAAGGGAGATCAGGCCTGTTAAACCTGGTTGGCCTCTCTGAAGTGGTCAACAAACACAAGGATGAGGGGAAGATGGTGAACAATGCCTATCTTCACCTAGCCCAATTCCCTCACAAGAATCCCCAGGCAGCCAGGATACATATGCCTACACAGCTAGGCATCAACTTGTATGTTACCAGATGGGTAGCTAACTGGACCAATGATAGTACCCACTCGGTCAAAGTAGTGGAACCCATCTCTTGTAGTAGAGTCTTCCAAAGTGGTGTACTACAAGGTTCAGTCTGGGGGCCTCTACTGTTTGAGATATACATATCTGAGGTACAGGGCAAAAGCAATGGTCTCAAGCTGGCCACTCTCTTACATTCCCCAAATGAAGTGAGCATTCCCCAAGAGGCCTTCACACAATTAATGAGTGGTGCAAGAAGCATTTACGCACACTGAATGCCAAGAGAGGCATCATTCACCCTGCTGTGGCAGATGTCATCCACACTAATTATGACAGTAATAATATACTGATCATACAATCAGGTGTGAGGTGACTTGTGCACCAAGGTTGGCAGCAACCTGACAGTTTCCCACCATGTGGGCACCATTGTACAGAAGGGTGTCTACATGGCCCACCTCAAAAATATGGGTATGTCATCCAGGAACCAGGAGGCCATAAAATCCCTGTTCTCCACCCTTATCAGATGCATTACCAAGTACAATGGCTCCTTTGGCATGTACCTTGCCAAGAAAATGCAGCAGTTGCAGAGACCACAGTGGTTCCTGACCAGGAAAATCCAGGGTCTGTAACACCTATTGAATACAGGTTGGCTGAAAGGCCTGTCCCTGTACTCAGTCTCATACAGACTGATCATTGATGACCTGTGTTTGGCATACAAGGCCATTTCCAAACCAGCATTGATGACATTTCTGCATATCTCTAAGACAAACCCCACTCATGCATCACACACGCAAGGCCCTCACTTGGTCTGTGACATGTATAGTACTTGTTGGCAGGATAGTGTAGTGTCCCACACAATACACTGTCTGTAAAATACACTCCCTCCCCATGTCTAGGAGAGTACGTGTGTAGCCCTCTTGAAAAAGACAACTGCATGGGAAATGGATGGGACACCCCTGGGATCCTGCAGGTGTACCAGCTGGACAGTGGAAACAGGTGCTGAATTAGAAGGGACATGGGTGAACTTCTAGGCCAGGTTTATGAGGGCATCAAGGCCAATAGCCTGGTACCATCTTATGAGGCTATGCACTTAGTACTTTACATGTTTACTGTATTTATGTATGTATTGCAGACTGTTCTATAATGTTGTCTGAAATGAATCCCTGTGAGTCTGAACTGTGTAGGTACTGCAGTGATAGTGTACAGTCTTATCCCTTCATCAGTTATCATCACATATCATTACAACGTGTCATTGTTTGTTGTCTGTATATCAGTAAGTCAGCTCTTATAGTACATGCATATGCACTTGATGACACTGTATAGCTCACTCCAATAGCCTTGGTTTTGGCCACAATTACCATTCTGCTACTAGGCCCATCACACAGTAGGATTTGTCACCCTTTGTTGTGGATCTTACAGTAGCAGTGAAAGAGATGGATTGTGGCAGGCAGAACTACCGTAAAGTCTGCCCTGAAGGGCCCATAGGTGTCACAGCTGTGTCAGACTGTACCAGGAGTGTGTGCATGTGTGTGTGTGTGTGTGTGTGTGTGTGTGTGTGTGTGTGTGTGTGTGTGTGTGTGTATGTGTGTGTGTGTGTGTGTGTGTGTGTGTGTGTGTGTGTGTGTGTATGTGTGTGTATATCAGCAAATATAATACTGCAGGGTATTAATTCACATAAATTGTCTTCTCCTCATAGGTGAACAGAGGGGCTGGTGTCTCTCTCCCTCACAACTTGATGTCATTGTCTTAGTGGACTCCCATGATGGTGGTCATAGTGAGGCACAGGTGGGGTTGTTGGTGCCTGAATCTGTGCCATTGTTTGGTATCCCACTTTCAACCACCATGTCCCTGCACACAGTCAGTATGCCGACACATACCCAATCCCCAACAGCCATGGATAATGGACAGGTTAAGGGTGGTGGCATGGAACAGGCTAGTGTGTTGAGTATGGCGAGTGTGAGTGTAGACACAAGCCATAGGCAGAGAGTAGGTGAGGTCACACACAGGCAGATGGACATGGGTGTTTGACAGAGGACTGCTGCCCATCAAGCCCTTGTTGCAAGTGCCACAGAAGGTGTCACCAGATGAATGTTATGGTCCATCATGGAGGCACATGTGCATACCAACTGCAACACCAGACGGATGATCAAGGTCATGAATGCAGCACTCCCTGCCATGCGTGATGAACTCCACAGCATTTGTGATGCCATACATCATCTTTCCGATGTTGTCAATAGACAGTGGGGTGAGAAATTGTCTGTGCTTGAGCATGTGGTGGGAATAGGGCATCGGCCAGGTGTACATAGGTCAGCAACATGATCAGCTGTAAGCCCATGTGGCCATGCACATTCACAGTCCCATAGAGGCATTACTAACATCACCACCAAAGGGAGAGTGCTGTCCACACAACACTGGAGTAGGCCATAGTCATGTTTTCCTGGTCAGTCCCATCAGGGACATGGATCCAGCAGACAGCAGTCATCATCAGGGAGTAGTATTGCATCTGTCCTTGGGCCTGGCTGTGCCAGTTATACTCCTGGCAGAACCAGTTACCACGTCCCTGCCGGGAGAGAGTGAACCATACATCCTGCCATGTATGGTTGACAGCTGTCCAACATAGCCCTGTGTCAGGCATCCACATCGCTTGATGGTGTGCAGACAAACACTCACACATCCCTATCACAGGCCAGTCACCACCAGACATGCACAGCTCCTCTGCATGGCCCATTTCAATATCATCCCTCCAGACACACACACACACACACACACACACACACACACACACACACACACACACACACACACACACACACACACACACACACATGATGTCAGCCATATGGCTCACCTTAGGCCTCTGGCAATCCAACACCACACCCTGTGGATGTATTGATACTTGTACCACAACCCTGTTAGCCATACCATCAATGCACGGACATTCTCATGTGGGTCTGATGCCCAAGATGACTATAGTACAGTGTAGCAATGTCATGCTGTATAAGGTGCTGTCTGCTGGCAGTAGTTATGGGTACATATCGAGGTGTATGTACCTTGTTAGCCATGATGCACTATTGCTGTTAGTACTGCTGACTGACTGTAGTGTCATGTACTGTATTCTGGTTATGTTCCAGGTGTCTGTGTGTCTGCAGGCTGTGGGCCTGCTGACAGTAGCAATGATGAGTAAGGAGGAGTGGAAACACAGTGACCTTTTCATAGCCAAGGTAGAGCTGTATATGTACATGTTTGCCAGGTGTGTTTACATGCAGCAGTGTATTAAGGGCAATTGTGGCAGACAGTGTGACCCTGCATGGCTTTCCCACTGTTATTTAGCTAGCGACTGCATTTCACCTGTTATACTGCTACTTTAAGTGATTTCTGCATTTTACACTGTTTATTGCACTTTAAGTTACTAATTGTTGCAAATTGTTTCTGTAGGCTACACACTAAAGTGCGCTAGCCGATTTACAGCATTTATAGCATTTACTGTCTGTTTTTTTCCTTGTCTCTGTAAAAAAACAAAAAACAAAACAAAAAAAAAAAATCTCTT
Source organism: Protopterus annectens (assembly GCF_019279795.1). Taxonomy (NCBI): domain Eukaryota; kingdom Metazoa; phylum Chordata; order Ceratodontiformes; family Protopteridae; genus Protopterus; species Protopterus annectens. The sequence goes on along the minus strand of NC_056729.1, from coordinate 280,100,992 downwards.
GTTTTCCCGCCTTACTGAACTAGAGTAGTCCAGTTTCAGAGTTGCTGATCCCTGGGCTTTGTTTTTAGTTCCTGTTACTGATCCATTGCCTTATTAGGGAGGAGGGAAGTTTCTTTGCTTACCAGTGGGAGTGGGAAGCACTGAGCAGCCTTTCTGTCCGATTTGGTGAAGTTTCAGCCAGAAACTAGTAGTCCATTGGTCGTTTTGGGCCAATTCCTAGCTCCTTTCAGCCCCTGCTATAAAACACGCTAAACACGCGTTTTCCAGCTTGTACCAACTCAGCACAGATCCTCGTGGTGGCCTGCAGAGTGATCCAAGCAGCAGAGAGCTAAAAGAGTGACTTTCTACCAGATATAAGTATTTTTGTGGCTTTCCCACAGTTATTAAGCTAGCGACTGCATTTCGCCTGTTTTACTGCTACTTTAAGTGATTTCTGCATTTTACACTGTTTATTGCACTTTAAGTTACTAATTGTTGCAAATTGTTTCTGTAGGCTACACACTAAAGTGCGCTAGCCGATTTACAGCATTTATAGCATTTACTGTCTGTTATTTCCTTGTCTCTGTAATAAAACAAAAAATCTCTTTTTTTCCTGCCTTACTGAACTAGAGTAGTCCAGTTTCAGAGTTGCTGATTCCTGGGCTTTGTTTTTAGTTCCTGTTACTGATCCATTGCCTTATTAGGGAGGAGGGAAGTTTCTTTGCTTACCAGTGGGAGTGGGAAGCACTGAGCAGCCTTTCTGTCCGATTTGGTGAAGTTTCAGCCAGAAACTAGTAGTCCATTGGTTGTTTTGGGCCATTTCTAGCTCCCTTCAGCCCCGTCCTATAAAACACGCTAAACACGCGTTTTCCAGCTTGTACCAACTCAGCACAGATCCTCGTGGTGGCCTGCAGAGTGATCCAAGCAGCAGAGAGCTGAAAGAGTGACTTTCTACCAGATATAAGTATTTTTGTGGCTTTCCCACTGTTATTTAAGCTAGCGACTGCATTTCACCTGTTTTACTGCTACTTTAAGTGATTTCTGCATTTTACACTGTTTATTGCACTTTAAGTTACTAATTGTTGCAAATTGTTTCTGTAGGCTACACACTAAAGTGCTAGCCGATTTACAGCATTTATAGCATTTACTGTCTGTTTTTTCCTTGTCTCTGTAATAAAACAAAAATATCTCTTGTTTTCCGCCTTACTGAACTAGAGTAGTCCAGTTTCAGAGTTGCTGATCCCTGGGCTTTGTTTTTAGTTCCTGTTACTGATCCATTGCCTTATTAGGAAGGGGAAGTTTCTTTGCTTACCAGTGGGAGTGGGAAGCACTGAGCACTTTTTGTCTGATTTGGTGAAGTTTCAGCCAGAAACTAGTAGTCCATTGGTCGTTTTGGGCCAATTCCTAGCTCCCTTCAGCCCCTGCTATAAAACACGCTAAGCAGCGTAGCTGATTTAGCGGAGTTACCACTGTTGCACACAAGAGCAGCGGCGGTTAAACAAGGTTAAACTATTTGGGCCATCTAAATTCCACTCTTCCAATTTTCCCTTAGAACTACCTTCCTCGAGCTGTACTGCTGATCTAACCAGCATATCCTATAACTGAAAAGTTCATCTCTACTTGATTCCCAAGTAGACTATTCTCTATCTGTAAAGCCTAGCACTTACTCCTACAGTACTTGCACCTTGATAAAGCACTCTTATTATAGATAGCACCCCACCAGCCTAAAACCCACTTCGCGGAGTCCGTTGAAAGTCTCTTTATCTACTACTTCTAGTATGTCGAGGGATCAGTTGCTAGTGTCCTCTCCAGCTCAACTGGTGAACCTGGGAATATTGAGGCAATGTTACAATTGCCTCATGTACACAGACAATCCTCTCCTTCTCCCACAAAACAAATACATGCGAGAGATGCAACTATACGGCCAAACTGGAGGCTGAGCTCTCTCAACATAGGACTGGCAAGACCAGACAGGAGGAGAAGGTAACCACACACAATACATACCCAGTCACACATGGTACCATCACAACTTCAAATCATACACATACTCACACAAAGACATACTCGGAGGCTCTGATCAAAAATTTACCAAAACAGCAGAGGCCACCAAAGCAGACACCCAAACAACTACCACCTCACGACCCAACACATGCAACACATAGACCACACAGTCAGAGTGTCAAACAGTCACAGCCCTTAAGGCCAAACAAAATGCCAGACACACTTGTCATTGGTGATTCCATAGTCAGACACACTGACATCCCGCTCACCAGACTGAGTAAAGAGAAGGTCACAGTAAGCTAGAATCCGCCACATAACGCAAGCACTCAGGTCTCTCAACAGCAGGTACAAGTACGACTCAGTCATTGTCCATGCTGGTGTCAACGACCTGAGACGCACCTCCTTGGACTACATGAAAAGGGACATCGAGGAGCTCTCTGATTATGTAGCCCAGGCAGGTATGACCCTGACCTTGAGCAGTATCCTACCTTCACCTAGAATGATGCCACAATACAGTGATAAGATGATCAGCTTTAATAATTGGCTTAAATTCTGGTGTCATTCAAAGGGGATCCAATGTCTGTCTGCCTGGGATGACATGCTGGACAAGCCATGCTGCTTCGCAAGGGACGGCTTGCACCTGTCACCCTGGGCTTCCGGATATTGGCAAAGGCTCTTGCCACCCCATAGTGCCTTTTTAGGCAAGGCTCAAATTCTAAACCTACCACCCTAGAACACCAAAAGGAAAAAACTAAGGGTAATGCTGCTCAATGCCAGAAGTCTCAATCTCAAGATGCACGCACTTCGAGGCCCTTCTCAATATGGAGAACATCGATGTCTGTGCTGTGACAGAAACCTGGTTCAAGGCTCCTGAGAGCACCCCAGCACTAATAGGTTTCACCTCATATCATGCGTTCCGGCCCCAAAATCCGGACAACACCAAGAAAAGAGGTGTCCATATTCATAAAGGACACCCACACCTCAAGGTTGGTGGCAACGCACGATGCATCGGAGACCATCCAGGTGCAATTAACCATAGGCAAGACTGCTCTGCAATTTGTAGCATGTTACAGGCCACCCTCTCAAACTCAGGAATCTCACATGGCCTTCCTGAAAACATTGGAGGGGATAAATGTATCTCCAAACACCATCATACTAGGTGACTTCAACTACCCTAATATAGACTGGGAACACTACTCAAGCCCGAACACTCTAACCCAAAGATTCCTGGAGTTCATAAACTCAAATGCCATGGAACAACTAGTCACCATTCCCACAAGAGGAGAAAACATACTTGATCTCATCATCATGAACATGGGATCAAAATGTTCAACACCGGAAGTATACCCCTCACTAGTGAGATCAGATCATAAACTAATCTCGCTGGAGGTCCTCATCCAGCCCCCACCTGAAACAAAAAAGACCACAGTGAAAAACTTCTCAAAAGCCGATTTCACACTTCTAAAAACTAGTGTGGTCTCCTTTAAGGCCCCTGAGCCAGTGGTAAACATTACTCAAACCGCTGAATCACTTACAAATGCCTTCTACCAGCACCTACAGGACTGCATGGATCAGGCAATCCCAAACAAAACTAAGACTCTCTGTACCAAAGGCAAGCGTCCAGTCTGGTGGACCCCAGCCATAAACAAGCTCTACAACAAAAGGAGGAAGCTACTACAAGATAGAGCAAAATCCTTGAAAGGTAAGACACCTTTGATCATTATAAGTAAAAAACTAAGAGCTCTCATAAAATCATCCAAGGCAAATTTTGAGAGAAAAATCGCCAAGGACTCTAAAGAGAATCATAAGGCCTTCTTTAGCTATGTTAGAAACCTAGGAGGAAACTCCCAGATATGCTCAGAATTAGTTCAAAATGATGTGAAAATTACTGAACCTACACACATTGCCAACATACTGGCTGACAGGTTCAGTGCAAGCTCCCAAAAGGAGAGATATCTATTCCAGAGGAATGTAGCCCCCAAACATCTCCAACGCCCAGGTGAGAACTGCCCTCACTAAGGCAAAAACACAGCATCCATGGGACGGATGGTGTCCCCAGCTGTGTGCTTCACGAACTCAACGAGGAATTAAACCCACAGTTAGGACAGCTGTTTAATCTTAGCCTCACCTCAGGATACGTGCCCAAGGAGTGGCGCAGCGACTGTGGTCCCACTTCATAAAGCGGTGCCTCCACAGACCCTGGAAATTACCGCCCATTAGCTTGACAAGCCTTATCTGCAAAGCCATGGAGAGGATCATAATGGAACTCATAAATAAAGACATAGGGAACTTGCAGACTTTGGATCCAACCCAGTTTGGCTTTGTCAAAGGCAGATCCTGCCTCTTAAACTTGGTTGACTTTTTCGAGACTGTCACCAAGGCCATTGATGAGGGAAAGGCAGTCCATACAGCCTACCTCGACCTGGCAAAGGCCTTCGACACAATACCCCACTCAGGTATCATCGAAAAACTGATCAGCTTGAATGTAAACCCATACATTACAAGATGGGTTGCAAACTGGCTAAGTGACAGAACCCACAGGGTCAGAGTTGCTGGAGCCATGTCAGACTCAAAGCCTGTCACAAGTGGTGTCCCACAGGGCTCAGTCCTGAGTCCACTCTTGTTCGGCATCTACTTTTCTGAAGTACAAGCAAACACAGGAGGGTTATGGCTGACAAAGTTTGCAGATGACTGCAAACTGGGCCATAGTCGAAAACACATCTGACACAGATATCCTCCAGAAGGGCCTCACAGAAATGGATAACTGGTGCCAGAGCCATGGCCTGAAGTTAAACGCCAAAAAATGCATAGTCATACCCTTCGGGAAAAACAAGGTTACCCTAGCTACCATATAGATGGCAATCCACTGAGCACAGAAAAAGTCATCAGGGATCTGGGGACCCAGGTTGACAGTAGCCTTCGTTTGACACTCATGTTGCTAAAGTAGTTAGGAAAACCTTCTATATCGCCCACCTGATCATGAAGGGATTCACATCTAGATCAAGGGAGGTCATCGTCCCCCTGTACTCATCACTCATTAGACCTATGATTGAGTACAATGCCCGTTCGAATGTATCTGACCAGACACCTGCTGCAACTTGAAACTCCCTCCAAGTTCCTCACCAAAAGGATAAAGGGTCTCAAAATATGTCTTATGCTGCCCGACTGAAAGAACTCCAGCTCTATTCAGTCTCATACCGCTTACTCAGAGGTGACCTGTGCCTGACATATAAGGCCATGTCAAACCCAGATTTGATGAATATGCTTCACCTCAAAAAATCTAGATCCCTCAGAACCACAAGGGCGGGAGACTTAAACCTTGACACGGTTATAAATAGAACATGCTGGAGGGACAGATTCATCACCCAGAGACTCCCTATGCTGTGGAACAAAATCCCGGTACATGTGAGGCAGAGCACCTCTCTGGCCTTGTTCAAGAGGAATCTTGACCAATGGATGGGAGATTGCAGATATACCCCAGGGATTACTTCAGTGTCACTGCTTGACAGAGGCACAGCAAAATGATAGGCATAGTTTTTATTCAAACTAAAGGGGTGGCGAAAGCCACATAACTATGAGCTAGGCTTATAAATGCCCTTGGGCAGATAGCCTAGTATGAACCTATGAACCTATGAACCTATACATACTCTTGACATAGCCAGCTAGCCTTCATACATGTCACCTCGGTGTTCTGTAGGACTGCAGGCTCTCACATACAGAAAAGGTTACTTGAGTACTGGCACTAGGTCCCTCTCAAGCTTAGCGATTACTTTATCTGCAACAGATTCATCTATCAGCACCTGTTGCCCCTGCCATTTCTGTCACATCCACTTGACCATCATGCAGTTGATGAGGGTAAGCTTGGTACTGTGTATAACAGGTTTGGGGTATGTATTCCGGACACAGGTCAGCCTGTGTTAGTCTAACCTGACAATCACCAACATGTGTGTGTCTGCTATCCATATGCATGTCTGGTCTCTCGTGTTGGTAGTGCACACAGAATCATAGTCCTGTGCATGGGGCAGCAGACAAAGGTGAAGGGCTGAGCACAGCCCCTACATGCACAGTTTTACAGACATTACTGCTAGATACATAATACAGATAGCACAGCAGTACTGTAGTGTGGCTGTGTCTGCCACTACTATTGAAGTGAGTGACAACTGCAGGGTCTGTTAGGATTGCCAATGGTGGGTTCAGAGGCCCTTAACATGTTAGAGCCATCTCACATACACACAAACACACACACACACACACACACACACACACACACACACACACACACACACACACACACACACACACATGCACACTGCTGCATGGGGACCTGCAATGAGACACGCATGCACATGGAAGTGACACTTATTAGAGTATATGACCTACCCATCTATTAATGTACAATACACAGTGATACGACCATTGCACTGCTGTGGCTTGGTGTTAGAAACTGTGTAACTGTGCTTGTACCGCGGATTACATCTGTATGGGTTGACACTAGGTTGGCAATGGGGGAGTTCACGGGGTGGAAGAGGCACACAAAATGGTATAGCCATCACATACACACACTGAAGACAGCCACAGGGGCTGTGCATACACTGAGGAAGGGTTTTTACCTGAAAACTTTGTTTTAATAAACAGTTTTTGGGAACATTTTTATTGCTGAGTTCATATTTCTACTGTTGGCTTTATTCATATATGAACTGAGTCCTGGTTCTGTTATCTTGATGTGTTGTATATTCCACATAGCACTGTGACTTTCAGGTATGTCAGTGGCAGAGCAGTACAGAGTAATGTGGTGAACCATTGACAGATGGTTGTGTATAGGTTGGTAGTTTGCTATGATGTTAGTAGGGTATTGGCCCTGAAGCCCTTATAACCCACGCAGCCGAAAGTGTAGCCCATGTTAAGACATGTCAGCACACAGATCCCCTGTCCAGCAGGGACACAGGTGGGATCACAGGACTATATTTTATGTTTCCCATACACTTATACAGGGGAGCACATCACTAGGGGTATTGAAGCACTTTGCTTGCTGTTGACAGGGAGTGTATTCCACAGATGGGGGGTGTGAGGTATATGTATTGGTCACACCAACAAGCTGTACTGATATTACAGCCCAGGTTGATGCTGCACCTACAGATTGATGGAGTGGGCCTTGAGTTCCACATGTGCAACAATCCCATCAAGGCAGGGTCTGGATTGCTTTGTATGCCAGACAGGGGTCACGTCAGCAGAGTCAGAGTGACAGTGCTGTTAGCCTATCTGTGTAGGGTAGGTGTTTGGGGTTTGGGGTAAGGCCTTAGTGTTTACAAGGCCCTGATGTGTGGAGTCTACATGGTATGTGGTGTGTAGGTTTGTGGAGTTCTCATTTGATTTTGCATCTGAGATATCCGTTGCTTGGGTTTTGTTTTGTTGCAGACCTCCACTTACATGGATGTGTGTTGTGTATTTTCAGGTGATGTTTACTGACTCATTATACTGCATGGCACCTTTGTTACTTCACAATCTGTTCTGGTGTGCACATTCTCCATTTGTCTGGCCAATGGTGCCCCTTCCCCTTATGTGTGTCTCTTTGTCCTTCTGTAGTCCAGTCACAGGCTTTGGCCACAGTGGCTGCTATGTATTTATAATTCTGATGTGGGTGGGGTACATGCCGTTACATCGCACACAGGGTTGAGGACTTCATACCTCTGTGTGTACCTATTTAGCAGGTTGTCCATCATTGCACCACTCCATTTACTGTAGGTCCTTAGTCGGTTTGTGTTGCTATATGCTATTATGAGGCTACATGTGGGCCTAGCTGTCATACCTTCACAGACTGACCTCTGCACAGGCCCAAGTATGACAGTCAGACAAAGTCCCACACATGGGGACAGGGTGTTAATAATGTTCTGCCAATCATAGGCAGTTGAGAGACCAGTTTGGTAATTGCGTGTTTGCTCTTATGGGTTTGATGTCTGCTTCCCCACTGTCTGCTATTGCTGTTTTGACTTGACCCTTTCTTGTTTTGCATATAGTTGGCAGACAAATGCAATGTTAGGACAAGCAGAACAGATATACAAGGCATACTTGTTCTCTTTCTGTGACAACCTGTGTCATTCCTGGGGTATGGCTGTTGGCCAGTGACATGTTGTCAGTGCTGACACAGAAAGGTGGCAGCCTTTTATACACTGGCAGTATACTGACCTTCAGGTATCTGCTGTCCTACTAGGCACCATACCTCTCAACTTCTGAGAGCCAGACATCTGGACAAAGCCATAAGTGATTGGGGACAGAGGCCTAAAAATAGGGAATATTTTTAACTATTGGCCTTACAAACCTAGAAAGGTGGTTCAATAACAGGTTTTGCATTAGCATGCATGTTTCTATAGGGTATGCAGTCTGACACTACCATCTGTCATTATTTTCTGACTTAAGTCTTGTGTGATTTCCCAATGAATTGCCAGGCAACCACTATTTCCATGTTATACAGACCACAATTATGACACAAACCTCTGGACATTCTGCATTAGATCTGTACATTTGAGAGGTATGGTAGGCACTGTGTTGCTTACTAATTAAACTGTTAGGTTATAGCAACTAAATTGTATGTAATTTTGTAATTTTGTATTTTCCTATTTCTCCTTTCTGCTATTTTTTATTGCACTACTATTTCACTCTTTTGTAACTATATTGTATCATTCCTTGTGGAGCTTTTCTCCCCGGGCCTCCGCTGAAAATGGACATGTATCCAGTCGGACTATCCCGGTCAACAAATGTAAAATAAATAAAATAAATAATAAATACTCCAAGCTGTGTACTGTCCATATGCATGGCCCCCTGTCCATGACCTGTACAGCTTTCCTGCATTAACAGATATTGACATCTGGACAATGTGTACATCTCCTACCGTAGGTGTAGCTGACATACATAATAGTTGGCATTGCAGTTCTCAGAACATGGCCCTGTCAAGGACAGCACTGTACTTAGGCCACTACAACACAACAGCCAGGAGTAAGTATTAACCACACATATACATAGCTCACTGACCCCTGCATATTGTGGACATGCAACAGGTGGATTGGGACAGGCCTGGCAATCTGTGCTCTGCTGCTATGTCCCTGCAAACATACATGTTACTGCATGTCTATGGGAATATGGGTGGGGAGGGCACACCTGTCAACTGTACACATTTGCACAGACTGTGTTGATATTTGCTTTACATTTTGGTTCCATTTAGGATAGTATTGTGCCCTGTCTTGGAGACTAGTGGCATATCACTAAAGACCACAGGTTAGATTGTAATGACATACATTTGAGTTTCAGACTTCTTACCCTTCAGAGCCTTACTGCAACTACAAGACCTGCTGTGCTATCACTGTGTAAGTCTGTAAGGGGGTATTTCATCATTGTTTCAATTTGTGGGCCTTTGTCATACATTTCATAAGGGCTTTCTAGAGCTGACTTGCTGGGTGAGGCTGAGGGGTGAGTATGGGACCCTCACACTGACATCCATGCCTGTGACCTATGACCCCCCAGTTAGTTGGTCCCCCAAATATACCGCAGTGTGATTTGTCACCTTGGGTACTACTGGATAGAGTGGGGAAGCCAGTATTGGGCAATCATTTCCTGGTGTCCCACATAGCTGTCAGTTGTCTGCTGTTATCCTAGTAGGCCACCCCATTCCCTTGCATGCATACAGCAATACCATAGATATGCTACCAGAACATAGTAATACATTCATTTATTGTTAAGAAGACTGACTTACATTGTGTCTGCGGTAATTGGGAGGATGGTGGTTGAGGGCTGCCTATGTCAGATGCACTCAGTACACTGCCTGTACATGGTAACATGGTAAGTTACAGGTAGTGTGTGTGTGTGTGTGTGTGTGTGTGTGTGTGTGTGTGTGTGTGTGTGTGTGTGTGTGTGTGTGTGTGTGTGTGTGTGTGTCATCCATTTTACTGTGTGTGCGGGTTGGATAGAGGTGTCAGTCCCTGGGTGCCTACAGAGTCAGTGTGTGTGCTATGTGTTGCATCTTTGCCATGGCCAGGGCATACTGGGCACACCTCTGTCTGCCTACAGGAGCTGGCTGAGGGGGTTCCTCCTCTGAGTCTTTCTGTGCCTGTGGGGACCTTGGCAATGGTGGGGGGCTGTTTGGGCCTTCCCCATGCTGTTCTTGCTGCAGCTGTTTCCACAGGATTATATTGTGTGGCATGGCACATACTATAAACATGTGTGCACATGTGGCTGTTGAGTACTGCAAGGTTCCACCAGATATGTCAAGGCAGCGGAACCGTGACTTGAGTATCCCAAACACATGCTCTATAATGAGCCTGGTTTGTATGTGTGCCTCATTATGGCATTCTTGAGTGGATGTGTGTACATTTTTGATGGGTGTCATCATCCATGGCTCCAATGCATAGCCAGTATCTGCCACCAGATGGCCATACGGGATGTCCCCCCTGGCAAATCCCTGGTACAGCTGTGTAGAATGCCAGATGTGGGAGTCCTGATAGCTTCTCAGGGCTGCCAGCACACATATTAATGATAATGCCCTGGGCATTGCACATGACCTGGCAGTTGATGGAGTGAAAGCCCTTGCGGTTTAAGTAGACCCTACCCTGTTCACCAGGTGGTGCTTTGATATGGATGTACATGCAGTCTATGGCACCCAGTACCTCTGGGTATTCTGCTACATGGTGGAAGAGGCACATTTTGCTGGTCCTTTGCTCACAGGTGCTGGAGAAGTAAATGTGCTCACCGGCATGTGGTAGCATGGCATCCAGGAACTGGTGAAGTACCCTGGATGCAGATCCCTGTGAGACCCCATGATGTCCTCAGTAGGTCTTTGGAAAGTACCCACAGCTAGTATTCTTAAGGGTACACATACCTTGCTATCCACTGGGATGGGTTCCCCTCTCTGTTGGCTCCAGATCTGAGTTGAGGCTGACACAGCTTGATGAGTTGCTGAAGTATGTCCCTGTCCACCCTGTAGCGCTCTACTATCTCCAGATCAGGTAGCCCCTGGTAGGTTACCCTTTGTCTGAACACTCTTCTCCTCCTCATCAGTCTGGGGCGGTTGCCAGCATTATCCTCCTCACCACCCTCAGCCTCTAGCACATACTGATGTATCAAAGTGACAGCAGCCCCTAACATTTTGTTGGTTAAAATTCCCCCGAGTGTGTACACCAATGGTGCAGAGTTTGTGGGAAAAAACAGACTGAAAGGTGTTTGCACTGTTTATACTGTTGTGCTGCAAATGCTGCCTATATGATTGGCTGGCTATGATACATTCCACCTGCCTGCTATTTTATTTGTACTTGATTGCTTTTATTCTGCTATTTCCCCTTTTTTCCCCCTTCCCATTTCTATCCCTTTTAAGCCCCAAGGCGCGCTGTGCAAACCCGGTGCCCAAATGTAAACAGTTCTGCTATTTCTGTTTTTTTTGTTTGTTTGTTTGTTTTAGACTCAGTGCACACTGTGCAAACCCATTTAGCTTAAAGTAAACACTTTAAAATAGAAATGGCCCTCCCCTGGATGTGAACACACTCTTCATTTCATGGAATAAGTCAATACAGCCTCAGACACACCCCCTTGCTTATCTGTGCTTAACTAAGCTCAAATGGGAGCTGTGGAGCTTCAATGTGCTTAGACCAAGCATGACACACCCCCTTTTCATGTCGGATGCTTCTTCTGCTTACACCACTACCTTATAGCTCCTGCACAGTTAGGTGCAGCCAGAGAATGGTCTCCCATTTAGTGATTCAGTAAAACGTTCTCATTTGCATACCCCACTGCCTTAGTCCCTGGTTACAGCTCTGCACCACAGCCTTCCTCCTTAGCAACCAGTGCTTCCTGCTATTGTTTTGATTCTGCATTTCATACACTATAATGGCAAAATGCAGAGTTCACTTAAAATTGACTTTTCAACTTTTTTTTATTTTCAGCACAATCCCATTTGTGCACTGCTGCCCTATGCTTAAACATCTGAAATCGGCCAAAAAAAAAAACTTTGATTTTTATAATTTTGCAACTCTATTTCATGCCAATGGCCATATTCTTGGCCATTGGCATGCTTAATGGTTATAATACATGCTTTACTTTGAGCTTTCATGCCTCCATTTTGATTTTTGCACAAATGTACTCGGTTAGTAAACAAATACATTTCTGCACCTCACACTGTTCTTACACGGATGCCTGCCTGCTTACTGAATCACTAATTCACCTCATTTGCATGTTTATTTTACCAGCAAATGAGGTAATTAGCATAATTCACTGGTATCTGTGCAAGAATAGTGCTAGGAGGTTAGTGCACGCCCACAGCCTTGTTTACTAGATCGCTAAGTGGCCATATTCTGTGCAGGAGCTGCTGCACTATTCCTGGATGGAAAAAACAGCTTATTGAATCCCGGGGTCTGTTTATAAGGGTTATGTTTTGTATGAAGAGGAATGGCAAGGGATAATTTACTGATAGGCAATAGTGAAGTAATTGAGACCATGGGGGGGTAAATCGAGTGGATGTCCATTTGACTTCTGTAAAAGAAAATCTTTCGAGTTAGTGGTACAATGACAGACCATTTTAATGATATTATAGAGAAAGGGAGGTTAACTAAATCTTTGAAAGAAACTACAGCAATAGTTTTGTTTTAACAGAATGAAAAAGTGACTGATATCATAAGCTATCACCCTATATCCTTATGTTGTGTAGATACAAACATATTTCCTCCCATACTGTCAGCAAGATTGGAGAAAGTTCTTCCAAGGCTAATAGGAGATGAATTAGCAGGTTTTCTTAAAGGCAGATTGCCCATTGATCATTGGTATACTCTTACAGATTTTGTAGAAAGCTTTGTATGTCAGGGTAAGGCATGAACCGTATTAACTGACATTCTGAAGGCCTTTGATTGTGCCTCCTGAGACTTCATGATAGAAACACTGAAAGAGGCTACTGGAGATGGCAGGTGGCTGTAGGGAGTGAAAGCCCGTTATAAGGCTACAAAGTTAAGACTGTATATAAAGGTGGGTTTGCAGAAGAAATTATGTACAGGAACATGGCAGGGTTTCCCTCTATCACCGGGACTATTTCTATTAGTAATTGAATAATACAACAGAACAGCATCAGAAAAAGGAGTGATATTGATTTGTTTGCAGATAATTGTATGTTACTGAGTGAGGATGTTAGGACACAGCTTCTGAGGATATTGGACATGATTGTTAAGTGTGGCATGAATCACTTCTTCATTAGCACCACAGAAGTGAGCAGTGAAGTGCTTTATGATCTGAGGTGCTAGAAGGCAAAAGGTCACTTAACACTGTCACTAAAAGCTGAGTAACTGAGCCATTAGAAAGAGTAAACATTGCTCTGAAAAAACGTGTCAGAAGAGAGGATGTGTGTCAGCAGAGGAAATTAAGGCTCCAAGGTGCCAACAAGCTGCTTCCTGTGATCCATGGTTAGATTCCCACAGTCTTTATGTGTCTACTGTTGTGCCCTTCAGGAAGTCACTTAACTACAAAACACTTTAGGGCAGCCGGGAAAATTGGGCTAGGCTCTTCAATGGTCTTCTAGACTGCATGTCTAGTAACTAACTATGAAAAGAAAAATAGGGTAAGTGCTTTAATGTAATGAACAGCTATTTGTGGTTGCTGAACAGACTGACACCGTAGAATGGATGGGTCTACGTGAATGTACTAAAGTCAGGTCATTAAACTCCATCTTACTTAACAGACTATACCTTCATTCCAGTTCACAGTGATGGTAATATGACAATAAATAAATAAATAAATAAATGTAAATGTAAGTAAGTTGAACGGGGTTTTTGCAAAAGGGGCTCTGCAGCCAACATTCCTCAATGTGCAGTCCCCCCCCCCAACACAAACATACAGTCTTTAAATATACTGCATTTAAGGTTGCACAAATTTAGGTAAATTGAGAAATAACTTAACACCATTTACTATTTAGTATACTGGTAGAGCACCCTCATTGAGGGATGCAGAAGGGCAGATATGAAGTAACTTTACCTGTGTTGCATATTCAGCAATGGTCGAGCACATGAATGTAAAATTCTCCATATTAGACTGTGCAGTGAATGTAAAGTCAGTAAAAAATGTAGATCCAAACTGGTTGACAGCATGGTAACTGTGTGAAGCAAGATAAAGTTAGCACCTACATATATCCACAATCCCATAATTAATGGGTTTGCATGGAAAATTTGCCCCTACAGATAATAGAAGTAATTGCTAGACCTCCTATTGTAATCAGAGTTCTATAAGTAACATACCTCTCAATTGTCCAGATTTTCACAAAATGTCCAGATTTTTGTCTGATATTTTTGGTATTTTCCACATAAAAATTGTGGTTCTAAGTTTATAACATTATTGTTTAAAATCTGTTCCTATTTTGGGCCTTTGTGCCCCCTTTTAGTTT
>NC_056729.1:280071612-280081612 GCF_019279795.1 Protopterus annectens | reverse complement strand
ATTTGTTTCTCTACCTTAGTCAAATTATGGGATAACTCCTAAACACCTCATTCTGATTGAGTTGCAAATCTTGCAACACCTGCTGTTCAAAAATTTTCACTGCCCTATGATATGGTGGCTGAAACTCTGATTTTTTAAATTTAAACTTATCCATTGAGTCTCTAGTCTGTGGTCTATGTGTAAAGTAATACTTTAGATTTAATTTACAAGTAAAATTTTTCAGGTCATTCACTGTATCAAAAAAGACACATATGTAGCTGGAACAAAACATAAACCTTTGTTAAGTACATTTACTTCCAAATCAGAAAGCTCATAGTTGGTCAAATTTACTACTAATTGATTTTCAGTAGCCTGCATGTGGTTAGGAGCATCATCTCTAACCATTGTTGATTCAATATTTTCTGAAACATACCTTCCATTTGTTCTATGACGGTGTTTTCGCTTGCCCCTCCTAAAGGGCCCCTGGATCTCTTTGGCATTGGGGAAACCATTATTTGTGGCTCACCTCCTTCAGTCTCTGTATCTGTATTCGAATTACATGAAGAGACCTCTGAAACACTGGAGTTGTCTGGATTTTTCCTTAATATGGATCTAGGCCTCTTTCTCTTGGGTCTGTTCTGCCCTTTATTGGACCCATCTAAAAACCTGACAGTATGCTTAACCTTTTTCCAGGTATATGCCACCTCATTTTTATAATCATTTGAGTCCCTAAGAAACTTCTTTGATTTTCTATCCTGCAATTCTTTTTCTATTCTTTGTACCTCCTTGACATACATTGCGTATCTGCCACTATAAGCTCATTCCCCTTGATACTTGGCCACTTGCTCATATGTTTCATTCAATTTTTCTGACATCCGTACATATTGTTGTTCATAATATTCTATCAGTAACCTAATGAACATATTGGATGCCAAAAGCTGTACTTGTCGCCCTTTTTGTATAAACTGTTCAATTTCTAGCCCAACTCCAGGTTCCACATAAACCCTGAGACCTCTTGGAGCTATATTAGCTATATCTATATGGATCTAGGACTTTTGATCGAAAGATCAAAAGTCCGAATTCATAATTACTGAACATACTTTACCTAAGCGCTTTCACCGAAAAAGCGCTTACGGTAAAGTATGTTTAAAAAAAAAAAAACAAAAAAGTTAAAACTACTTCTATTCAGGGGGGGCCCACTCCCCTCCCTACTTTAATATTCTCACTCCGAGGTCGCACTACAGTGGGGAAAAGAGAATTTTCCCTTATCTACACCATAGTACGACCGGTACAATGAGCATAATTATCCAAAAGTGCTGCTTCGGTGAACAGCACTTTCGGTTAAGTATGCTCAGTGATTTCTGCTTCAGTGGAAAGTGCATTCAGGGATCTGTACAGATCCCATATATACATACCAACTCTGATATTGTCATATCTTGGTATCTTGGAGAAAAGAAAAAACTCTGTGATACAGTGTTTTGGACCTAGTGTATGCTAGTACATTGTTTGAGCTCATTCAGTCTCACTATTCCAAGACTCACTGTAATGAACATCAGGATATTAAATGGTTACTGATGCCTAATGATAAATAATTAGTTCTGAGGAGTTAAAGATATTATCTGCATAACTCTACAACTCTTTAATTAATGGAAACATTATCCACTGCAAAGTGCAGAAGACATTATTGCTACTATGTCTAATACACAATTCTTGTTGGTTTTAGGGGTTAATGAAGGACACTGAGCAAACTCGGAACTATAATATATAACATTAAGTATCCTGTTTTTTGCTTATTTTGTTCTTTATTTCTTTGTTATTTATAGCACTTTGTGTACTGTGTATTTTTCTAGCTAGTTTCCATGTGTGTGAGGTATTAACTGGAAATTGTCCACTTTTATTAAGCATCTGTTGGGTTGTTTGTTTCTGATAACTTGTTGCAGTTAAACTCTTTTTCTAGAGGCTCCTTTAGCTGTTTAAAACTTTCATTTAAAGGCTCACTGCTGCTTTTCAGCTGTGAGAAACATTTCTGCAGTTTGTTTCCCACCCACCCTACCTCCCTGTTGGTATAGTGTTTTTATAGTTGTTGGCTTTGCAGTTGCCCGCCCCTAGTGTACATTTGATCTGGGACCCTCCTCCCAGTCTAGTGTCATTACCTCATTCTACCCAGTATAGGGAGAACATTTGAGAAGGTCAATAAGCTAAGTTTCTGCTACTCCTTTCTCTCTTTCCACTAAATAAAAAAAAAAAAAAAAAAACTTTTTCTAAGCTTGTTTCTTGCCTTTCCTGTGGGTAGTCTATCCTGGATATAGATTTGCTGTGTCCAGGACTATTTGTAGGCTTCTAGGCCCCCAGGCCTTTCTGTGTTGGAGGGAAGCCTTCTAGCTTAATTTTGTTTTTCAGAACTAGCCAGTTTTTTGTTTCAGCACTTGTTCAGAACTTATTGTAAGCACTAAATAAGCTACAAATTACTACATCACTCAACTTTCCTCACTGTCTAGAGGAAAACAGTTTCTAGTACTTAACAAATAAGCACCTATCCAGGCATGTCTAAGGGTCAGCCCCCGGTGTTTTCTCCTGTCTACCTGATAAATCTGGGCATCTTGGGGCAATGCAGTAATTGCCTCATGTACACAGACAACCCTCTCCTCCTACCACCCAACACTACAACCTGTGAGAGATGCACTTATATAGCCAAACTGGAAGCAAAGCTCTCTTCACCCAAGACTGGACTAGACAGTCAAGAGGAGAAGGTAAACACTTGCACCACACCACACTCAGCACATAGTCCCAGAAAACCTACACCACCAAAACACACACATAGAAACACAAAACACACACCTACATTCACGGAGGCTCTCAGTAAAAACCTGCCCAAGCAACAGGGACCTGCAAAGCAGAAACACAAGCAACCTCCACCCCCAACACAACCCAAATGACACATAGCCCACAAACTCAGTGTGCCACTCAACCACAGCCCATAAGGCATAACAACGTACCCAACACTCTAGTCATAGGTGACTCTATAGTCAGGCACACTGATGTTCCACTCACCAGGCTAAACAAGGAGAAAGTTACTGTCAGCTGCCTGTTGGGTGCCAGGATCCGCCACATAATGCATGCACTCAGGTCACTCCACAACAAGTACAAATATGACTCTGTCATTGTCCATGTTGGCGTGAATGACCTGAGACGTACCTCCTTGGACTACATGAAAAGGGACATGGAGGAGCTGTCCGATCTTGTAGCCCAGGCAGGTATGACCCTAGCCCTGAGTAGCATCCTGCCATCACCCAGAATGATACCACAGTACAAGGACAAAATGATTGACTTCAACAATTGGCTAAGCTTCTGGTGTCATTCTAAGGGGATCCAGTATCTGTCTGCCTGGGATGACATGATTGACAAGCCACGATGCTTTGCCAGAGATGGCCTGCACCTGTCACCCCTGGGATTCTGGCTACTGGCTAAGGCTCTAACCACCCCTATAGTGCCATTTTTAGGCAAGGTTCAAATGACAAATTCACCACCCTAACAGGTACAGGCAAGAAGAATCTGAGGGTATTGCTACTCAATGCTAGAAGTCTAAACCTCAAAATGCACTCTCTCAAGGCACTCCTTAAAATGGAGAGCATCGACATCTGTGCAGTGACAGAGACCTGGTTCAAGGCTCCAGAGAGTACCCCTGCATTACCAGGCTATAATTCATACCACACCTTTCAGCCACCTAACCTGGACCAAAACACTAAAGGCGGAGTCGTGTCCATATTCATTAAGGATATCCACACCTCCAGGCTAGTTGCTCAGCATAATGCATCCGAGATTATCCAAGTGCAGCTAACTCTGGGCAAGACCGCAATCCAAATTGTAGCTTGCTACAGATCCCCCACCATGCCCCAGGATTCCCACTCCGCATTTCTTAATACACTGGAAAATATTAGGGTACAACCTAACACCCTAATAATGGGTGATTTCTACTACCCTACCATTAACTGGGAAAACTACTCATGTACCAACTCTTGTGCTTAACGTTTTCTGGAATTCATAAATTCCAATGCCATGGATCAACTTACCCACACCCCCACCAGGGGCAGCAATATCCTAGACCTGGTTATTACCAACATGGGCAACCGGTGCTCCACACCAGAGGTCAATTCCTCGTTGGTCAGATCCGACCATAAGCTAATCACCCTAGACATCCACATCCCTCCCCCACCCCCCATTAGGGAAACCACAATAAAACATTTCTCCAAAGCCAACTTCTGCTTCTTAAGACAGAAGTGGCAAACTTCATGACACCCATGCTGACAGACAATAGAGGTATGACTGATGAATCCTACACAAATGCACTTTATAAGCACTTACATGAGTACATGGATTGTGCAATCCCTAACAGAACCAAGATGCTATCCTCCAAAAAAATGAAGCCAATCTGGTGGTCCCCTGCCATAAACAAACTCTACAACAAAAGAAAGAAACTGTTGCAAAAAAAGAGTAAAATCCCATGATTGGAGAAACTCCCTGGTTAGCTTCAGTAAGAAGCTGAGATCCCTCATAAAATTCTCCAAAGCTAGTTATGAAAACAAAATCACCACTGACTCTAAAGCAGCCACAAAGCATTCTATAGCTATGTCGAGAATCTCAATGGCAACACTCAGATCTGCTCTGAGTTACAGCACAATGGCACTAAATATACAGAACCAACAGATATTGCCAACATCCTGGCAGATAGGTTCAGTGCTAACTTTACCCCTCTGTCATCCCCTAAAGGGCCCATCTCTATACCAGAAGAATGCAAAGTTCCTGTAATCATGGCTGCACAGGTAAAAAAACACACTATCCAAAGCCAAGAACACAGCATCCATGGGACCTGACAACATCCCAGGCTGTGTTCTACATGAACTACAGAACGAACTGGCACCCCACCTAAGTACCATGTTCAATCATAGCCTCACCTCAGGCTATGTGCCCACTGAATGGCGCACAGCGACAGTTATCCCACTCCACAAAGGGGGAGCCACCACAGACCCCGGAAACTACCACCCCATTAGCCTAACGAGCCTGGTCTGCAAGGCTATGGAGCATATCATCATGGAACTTATAAACAATGACATTGGTAATCTCCAAACTCAGGACCCCACCCAGTTCAGGTTTGTAAATGGCAGATCATGTCTCCTAAACCTGATAGACTTCTTTGAAGCAGTCACCAACGCCGTAGATGAGGGTAAGGTGGTTCACACAGCCTATTTGATCTCGCCAAGGCTTTTGACACCATCCCCCACTCTGGAATTATAGATAAACTCACTAAACTAGGTATAAATCCCTATGTCACAAGATGGGTTGTCAACTGGCTCACTGACAGAACCCACACTGTGAAAGTAGCAGACTCCAAATCCAGCTTCAGACCAGTGACAAGTGGAGTACCACAGGGTTCATTCCTGGGTCCTCTCCTGTTTGGTATCTACTTCTCTGAAGTACAGGCCAACACAGAAGGTCTTTGGCTAATGAAGTTCGCAGATGACTGCAAACTAGGAGCCATAATCAGAACTCCAAAAGATGTGGACATCCTACAAAATGGCCTTGCTAAGACAGATGCCTGGTGTCAAAGCCATGGCCTCAAGCTCAATGCCAAAAAGTGCATTGTCATTCCTTTTGGTAAAAACTCAGTACCCATGAACTACCACATAGGTAGTAGTCTACTTAACACCGAATGTGTGATAAGAGACCTTGGGACACAGGTGGACAGTAGTCTCTCCTTTGATAATCACATCGCTACAGTAGTCAGGAAATCCTTCTATGTGGCACACCTCATCAAAAAAAGTTTCTCATCCAGGAAAAAAGAGGTCATTGTTCCCCTCTACTCGTCACTCATTAGAGCCATTATAGAGTACAATGCCCTTTTTGGTATGTACTTCACAAGACATCTACAACAACTGGAAAGGCCACAGAAATACCTCACAAAGAGGATTACCGGCCTCAAGAGATGCCCTATGCAGACCGTCTCAAAAAACTGCAGCTTTACTCCATTGCATATCGCCTACTCAGAGGCTATCTCTGCCTAACACACAAAGCTATGTCAAACCCAGAGCTTTTAGACATAATCCACTTAAAGAAATCCCAATCCCTACGAGCTGCACGCTCTAGGGACCTAAACCTCATCACCACAATAAACAGAACATGCTGGAGATATAGATTCCTGTCCCAGAGACTTCCCATACTCTGGAACAAACTACCTATCTATATCAAACAAAGCTCCTCATTAGCACTCTTCAAGAAAAATCTTGATGATTGGATGGGAGATAGGAAATTCACCCCAGGGATCACTTCTGTGGCTCTGCTCGACAGTGGCACAGAAAAATAATTTTCTTGGGTGGCAAAAGCCAGGGTATGTTTGGCTAGGCTTATATAGGCCCTAGGGCCAATAGCCTAGTACCTACCTATGAACCTATGAACCTATGAGAGATCTTGGTAAACCAAGCTACTTGAGGCCAACTCAAAGTTACATGCATTTAATACAGTGCTAGGTACAAATATTGATTTATGGGAACCCCAGTTTTTATTTTAACAGCTCTAGAGGTCAGAAGTTGTTCAATGAAATGTAGCCGATATTACTGAAAGATTGGAAACTAAGGTAAATGTAACTGATGACATTTTGGTCTGGGGTCCTACCTAGGAAGTTTCAGATGTCATTATAATTAAACAGAACATATCTGGATAAATGCAAAGAGGACTTTTTGGAAGGGGCAGAAGGTCTATGAGTTTCAAAAAACCTGAAAAAGTGTTGTTTTTTGTTTTTCACACCCATATTCTATGAGTTATGACACAAATTTTAGTAACTCTTGAGAAACTAAAGGAATTAGAGACACCTGGGGCAGGGATACGCATGTACAACTGCTGTAAGAAGCCATGCTGTTCTGGATTGTCAGATACAGCCTACCTAGACCTGGCGAAGGCTTTTGATACAATACCTCACTCGGGTATCATTGAAAAACTCATCAACTTAAATGTAAACCCATACATTACAAGATGGGTTGCAAACTGGCTGAGTGACAGAACCCACAGGGTCAGAGTTGCTGGCGCCATGTCAGACTTAAAGCCTGTCACAAGTGGTGTCCCAAAGGGCTCAGTCCTGGGCCCACTCTTGTTTGGCATCTACTTTTCTGAAGTACAAGCAAACACAGGAGGGTTATGGCTGACAAAGTTTGCAGATGACTGCAAACATAGTTGAAAACACATCGACACAGATATCCTTTCAGAAGGGTCTCACAGAAACGGATAACTGGTGCCAGAGCCATGGCCTAAAGTTAAATGCCAAGAAATGCATAGTCATACCACCTGGGAACCCAGGTTGACAGTAGCCTTTCATTCGACACTCATATTGCTAAAGTAGTTAGAAAGACCTTCTACATTGCCCACCTTATCATGAAGGGATTCACATCTAGATCAAGGGAAGTCATAGTCTCCCTATACTCATCACTCATCAGACCAATGAGTACAATGCCCCATTCGGAATGTATCTGGCCCGACACTTGCGTTCCTCACCAAAAGGATAAAGGGTCTCAAAATCTGTCTTATGCTGCCCGACTGAAAGAACTCCAGTTATATTCAGTTGCTTACCGCTTGCTCAGAGGTGACCTATGCCTGACATACAAGGCCATGTCAAACCCAGATTTGACAAACATGCTTCATCTCAAAAAATCTAGATCCGATTCATCACCCAAAGACTCCAAAATCCCGGTTTATGTGAGGCAGAGCACCTTGTTCAAGAAGAATCTTGACCAATGGATGGGAGATCACAGATACCCCCCCAGGTTACCTCAGTGTCACTGCTTCGACAGAGCACAGCAAAATAAATGGCATAGTTTCTCCAAATAAATGCCTCGGGCAGATAGCCTAGTATGAACCTATGAACCTATAATATAAAGCATCTTTATCCATTTATTCAGCCTTTCTGTACCTTCAAAGAAGAATCGCCATGCATTGAAGGTCTGCTGTTTAAAGTAGAGAAAGTCATAATTCTACTGAAAAAACAAATGCTTCCAAACATCCTTGTGCTTTACTTGGGCATATATATGTGCAAAGAAAAAGCTTGTGATATAACAAACTGGGATAACATGATAGCACAAGTACAACAAATGATTAAACCACTCATACATCACCATGGAGCATAGAAATAAGTTGGAATGATGATTGAATACCTAATGAGATCCCATCTTTACCGTGAATTACTTTTAGCACAATAATCTTACAGTTTTTACTTTGTGTAGTTTATTATTTAAAGTATACAGATAGGATCATCGGTTCATAGGTAAGTACTAGGCTAACTGCCCTTCCGGGCTATATTAAGCCTAGCCAGCTTCCATTTTTGTGCTCAAAACAACCTGTCCCATTTGGTTATCAATGGCCTTAGCCATCCCATAGTCGATAATTATATATTACTGCTAGTGAGAATAAATGAGATTATACTGTAGTTAACTTGAGGGAATTCATGTGTAGAATAAAGCATTTAGGAGCTAACTCTTTCTATTAGTAGTACAGGGGGCAGTCCTCGGGTAAATTTTATGTTTCTCATCCAAAGATCCAAGTTGCTCTTGAATATGGACAGGGATAAGCTTTTGTTTTACATGGATGGGGAGTCTGTTCCAGAGCAGCAGTATCCTTTACAAGTTATACCTGTCCTTTCAAACCACTCTAGTGATGTTGCAGAAGAGGTTTAGATCCCTAGCCCAAGTATTTCTGATGCCAATCAACTTTCTAATGTGCAGTAAATCCATCAGTACTGGGTTGGAGGAGGCCTGTTATGCTAAACACAGGTCACTTCTTAGCAGTCTGTAGGGCACTGAGTATAGTGACAGGGCTTTGAGTCAGCCCATGATGACATGTTGTGCAGTTAAAATGTACTATGTTATCTATGGTGATGCGTGAGTGAATCAGTTTTTCAAAGCATGGGGCAACCGAACCAAGGATAGTAGGCAATGGATCATGATTTGCTTGCAAAGAACTCAAGTATTTCTCCAAAGCTATGAGCTTCATTGTGTCTAAGATGTCTACAATCAAACAGACAAGTGAAATGCATTATCAAAACAGTGAAAAAAATGATAAACTGTGATAACTCAGAAAATGCTGTCCCTCATCTTGCATTCTCTGGCTACATAAATATGTCTTTGCAAGCTGTAGGTGTATCACTCTCACTGTTATTGATGGCACAAAGGTTGAGATCCAAGCTGAATACATTTTTGGTTTGTTTGTGCAGGCAAGAAGAATACAGGCTTTAGAATAATTGCAGAAAAGACAGATGAAGAAGAATCAATATTATGACAAAATTCACAGAACTGCATTTCATCAAAAAGAAGGGGAAAGAGTTATAGAGACAGTAAATGAGAATTTCTGACAGAAATCTCACATTTACGCTATTGTACTAGGTTGCCATCAGAATCCAATATCATGCATTCTACAAAGAGAAGACACATAACCATATGATCAACATTCTGAAACATCAAAAAACAACAAACAGAATTTATGTTTTTGCAGTGAGGCAAGTTCCCCTATACTTCCTGCTAATTATATATAGCAACTCCAAGACTATGCACACACAGGGAAAAAGGACAAATTCCCTCATACCCTATGTACTGCCATTTCAGTGCAGTTTGACATTTCAGAATATCAGTCATATCATCTCGACTGTATGAAGTTTGAAGTTCTGAAACGTTGATCAGCTGAAGGGGATCCATCTCTCTTTCTCTCTGTGTATACACGCATATATATATATATATATATATATATATATATATATATATATATATATATATATATATATATACACATACACATATATATACATGGGTACACTACTAAATCTCGAGACTCTGAATTCCGAAGACCAGAATCTCAAGATTCCGTAATATCGAAATAAAAAAAAAAATATATATATATATATATATATATATATATATATATATATATATATATAAAGAAAAAAAATTTAGAAAGGTATATGCAGTGGGGCAAACCCCCTGCACTCCCC